>NW_009627058.1:0-2564 GCF_000690535.1 Cariama cristata
TAACTCCATTCACCACTGCTCTCTGGGCTTGGCCAATATCACTGGTATTGAGAAGTGTCTGCTGTCACTTGTGAAATGTTCATTCTTCTATGAATGAATTGCATGTACTTGGAAAGAGATTCAAATGTGGACATGTGTAACTATGTCAAACAGTAGTCATGGTAGAGGCTAATATATAACATAGTTTAAATGAAACTTTGGGCTAACAGGTGAATTTTGATGTAGCGTAGTAAATATTTCTTAAAGTATACAATAGGTTTAAATGCACAATATTTCTTTATAATACATTTAAACAGTCAATTTTTAAATTCTTTTTACTGTCCTAGTGTTCTCTGATTAATAAGTATATAGGACTGCAGTGTTCACTGCCACAAGGTTTCCCTCTAGGTAAGAAGATATTGGCAGAAAGGATTTATTTAATGCATCTAAGCTGTTAATTGTTGTTTCTTAAGAAGATGTACAGAAAGAGATCTTTAGTAAGCATCATAAAGGCTTGAAGTGTTAGTAGCATCAGCTGTTGACATATACACTGTAACTTTGGGGGATTTTTAAATGGGAAATACTTAGGGTTCCCAAGGAGGGCATCTCATTAGCATCATGTGGTAGGATTACCTTAGTAGCTTTTTCCCAAAACAAAGAACAAATATTTGTGGAATATTTCAGCCTTTCTTATGTTTTCAGTAATAATTCTATGATGTTTTGTAAGAAAAGCTGTGCTTAGGATTCTTTACCCATAATACATTTAAAAGAGCTTCTTAATATCTATATGTCTGCTGGCTATCGATTTCTCTTGTTTTATCTTTATCACTTGACTTGCATAAAGAAAATAAACTATTATTTTAAGACTGTGCCTATCTAACTGTCAGGAATTGGTTCATCTGCTATTGCTTTGTCAGAGAGGTCGCTCTATATTAATATGTTAATATATTTATATTTCTTCAGTGTATAAATACTTACATTTAGCGTCCAATTAATTTCTCAGTCATTCGTGAGTGTAGTAATTTCTGTAGGTCATCTGTTCTTAAATAATTTTATTTCTATCCTTTGAAAGGTGTTTCCATACCCTGCTCTTACGTGAATATTGGAGCTAGACATACAATCCTAGCAATACACTCGATAATCTAATTTCTATTTTGTATTCTTCTTGTATTTGTCTGGAATATTTAAGCATCTAAAGCAAAAACAGATAGGAAATATTTCTTCCTTTTTTACATAATAAAAATTTTTATCATCTGCTCCCTGCAAGCAGCCTTTTGCCACTCATTTCTACCTTCCCCTTCTTGTAGGTTGTTCTGTTCTCTTTGTTTTTCTTACTTGCTGCTCAATAATAGTTTGTTAATTCTTCTTGTATCTTTCATGTACGTCTAATACTGCTGGCAAAAATCTTGGAGTCATCTTGTCTTCTTTCATGTGATTTATCTCTTTCCATGGTGTCTGCTCTGACGTTGACTAGAGGGAAGAAATCTCCTTTTATACTTCATGCTTTGCAAGGCTTCAGTTTTTCAAACTACATCACTTTGTCAGAGGCTGTAGTGTATGACTCCTTCAGAAGTAGTAAAGCTATTTTCCTTCATTTCTCAAAAAAAAAAAAAAAAAAAAGAGAAACATAATTACCAAATGGTGTTTATGTGTTTTTTAAGTGGTGCCAAAAGTTTGACTGTCTTATCTGTGGTTATATTGCAATTCAGTAATACAGTTAATAAGCTGTGACCATGTAATTAAGTCCATTTCACTACACTTGCAGATGTTAGACCAAATGCATTCTTGATGTAATCTGTAAGGGATGGTAAAAACATCAGTTCGTACTCTGTGATGGCAAATATGATTTACCTGGTTTCTTTGTCTTGTCATATTGGGGTACAGCCCTTCTCCATGAATAAGTAGTCTCTCCAAGTGCTACTGTGATTACCTATATAGTGGAAAATGAAATTCTTCTGGTTGTTTAATTGTAACTATATGTTGACAGCATATCTGAGTACTTCCCTTTAGCGGTTTGATTCTATATATCCAGATTTGCAGAGCAGGCATTTTAGGCTTACGTCAAGTCTCTGAATTAACTCATCATTTTACAGCCCTTTGAACTAAAGCCATAAATGTTTTCTTGAGATATGTAAGCAGTTTAGATTGAAATTTGGTGCAGATTTCAGTTCTGAAAGTATATTGTCCCTTTTGTGTTAAGAAAAATAACATTTTGTGCTTGTTCTGTTCTCTTACAGTGTCACTGAGATTGTTCTATATTCAGAGCCAGGAAGCGGTGGGGTTTTGGATCATGGTTTCTTTTTGTATTTTTAGCAATCTTTCATTTACTTAATTATTTCTGCTTTGAATTGGTAACTTCAAAACTAAGAGAAGAGTGTAAAGTAATATAAATGTTTTTGTCATAGCATTGTTGTCATTCTTAACCTGTCTTCTGCTTCATTGCTTTTTTTTTTTTTTTTTAATACCAGGTATAAACCTCAGCATTCAATAGCACAACGTTAATGTCACATTGGCTCTTAACTATGAGTTAACAATCAGTAAACTGTTTGTGTCAGAAAGTAGGATTTAGCCCTACATGTAGGGAA
>NW_009627058.1:2595-39303 GCF_000690535.1 Cariama cristata
ATGCTGTCGAGTGTTTAGTCACATTAAAGTTTAAGTTTTAGAAAGAATAAATGTTTCTTTTTACGTTCTGTCTGAAAGACTGTTACAGTGTAGTTGAGATTTTTCTATTAAACTTTATCATAACCTCAAACTGAAACGAGAAGAAAAGGAATGATTCTGAGATGTGAAATTATGTTCACTGAGTCCGTTTCTGGCAAAACCACACTTGTAATATTGTGGAAGTTACAATTTGCTTTATTTAAAAGAAACTAAAGGTGTTTGTAAATTTTATTTTATTTTATTTTAATTTAATTTTTATTTTAACTGACTGAGCAGATGTATGACCAAATATAAAGGATGAATGAACATGCCAAATTGGATTCTAAAGGATTCTAAACACTTTTAGTGCAGCTTTGTGATGGATCAAGATCATTGCATGTCTTTCAGAGAGGACCAGCAGATGCCTAGGCAAGGATCAACTGCATTATTTAGTTCTCGTGCTGATCTGCTTGTTGACATTACTCCAGGAATTTTCTCTTGAGCATTTTCTTATTTGAAAAAGGGTATAATGGTGCTTATCTACTTTGTGTAGTATTGAAATGTGAATAAAATAGCAAAAAAACCCAACACCGTTATTATCCTTAGAGGAAAGATGAAGGTTAGTTATTATTAACTTGTTCCAAGAGGTAGTAAGTATTCCTCAAGAAGAAGAGATTGAAGGTAACAAGTGAATGTTTCTCAGAAGGCAGAGGGTAAAGTAATTACCAAAATCTTGGTTCCAAAGAAATAAAACCACTGACAGACCCTTAATACACAGTTCTGCCCCCCCAGTAAACCTCACACTGAGTGGAAGCAGCTAGCTGTCTGGCACCGAGAGTCCAGACATGAACAAAAAGAGAACAGTTTGTGTACAGTCAGTCCCCTCTCTGTGTTAAAAGAGGACGGGGGATCCCTACGCCGCTGATTTTAGCCAGCATTACTATGGTGACTATGGCTGGAAAGATATTTCCTGTGGAAGTGAAAGGAAGGGAATTTTCCCCCTCCCACTTGGATATTAACAATTTGTATGCTTGGCGTAACTGTCTATGCTTGTCTTGTTTACTCCCTTTCTCAAAAGGAGCAGAAACTGGAATCCTTCAGTTAACTAAACCTATGAATGTGTTTCAGACTGAAATAGTTTGATGGGCAGGTGATTTCGTATGAGTTTACACTTCAACATCATCTGGGATTTACACAAAGGCTAAGATAAATACTTATGTTCAGGATGAGGAGTGTTAGGCTTTCATTCCCAAGTAGTTATTCCCCATTGTGTGGCTTCATTTTGAAATAGTAAATTTCATAAGGTGTTCTGATTGTTTCCATTTAGTGGATGTTTTAAGGACCACCCCTCAGTCTGTAAGTATACTGTATCTGTACACTGAAGTAAACACATGGCTTGAAACTTTTAGTTTCTCTATTAGTGTAATACAAACCAACTCATTTTCTGCAAGAAACTATTCTGGATATAGCTTTTGCTTTCGGTTAGCTGGAGTTCCTTGAAGTTCTTCTGGCATATGCTTGCATACAGTAATTAACAGAATGTGCATATGTAGCTGCATAATATACTCTGAAAAACGTACGTGTGAAATCATTAACTGTAACGTGTTACAGCAATACAAAGAATGTGTCTCAAAACTTAACCATAATCTAACATTTCTCACATTTCCAGTGTTTTAAATCTGATTTTAGCATATTTTTATTATATTTGTAAATTAAACTTTGCTTACATCTTTGCTCTGAAAACTATAAATCACAGACTTGTCTTGGAAAATGCAGAATTGGATTAGAAAGAATTTGCTAGATTATGAAATCCATCTCAATGTTACTGGAGATAAGACTATCCTTTCCATCTCATTAGTTGATCAAGTGCCACTTTAAAACAATCAGTTACTGCACTTGCTACTTCTTTGAGGAGGCTGTTGTAGAATGTCCGTCCTTTGCTTTAAAAACCTCCTGCTTATTCCAGGCCAAATGTATTGTTGGCTAGTTAATACCTATTTGTTATTTTACTAGTGTTGTGCCTCATCTTAAATACATCTTTTTCCCAACATAATGTTTAACCCCCCCGAACTTCTTCAGACGGAGCAAACCTTTGGTCTGCTGCTTTTGAGTGCTAAACAGCATACTCACATAATTTCTTACAAGAGAATTTTCTTTTCATTTTTCATAACCATGTTAATAGTTTGTACCGTTATTATGCTTGTTCTATAACACATTTTATTCCAGGTAATGTATCGCAAATGCTTTTGACAATTGCACTACCACTTTCTGGATACCTGATGGGAATTTCTAAGACTTCTGTGTTCTGCAGTCATCTGTGCCTTTTTGCCACCACTGCATCACCTCACAGCTCATTCATTTGTTGACAAATTAAGGCACCAACTCTCTCTAGCTTTGCATTCAGTTATAAATTAATTTGTACCCCTCTTTCCCAGTTTGTTTTTCCAAGCTGCCTCTAGCCCTGGAATTCCATTCCCTTTTCCTTTGTACCTGGGATTACGTTTCTTGTCTTTGGAGTTCTAACTTCTGTTCAGGTTACAGTTAATGCAGTATTGTATGATGAGAACCAATTAAAATCTGCGAGGCATGGTGTATATTTGTCATTGTTTAACCCCAGCCAGCAACTAAGCACCACATTACCACTTGCTCGTGCCCCTCATGTCGGGATAGGGGAGAGAACAGAAAGAGTAAAAGTGAGAGCACTCGTGTTGAGATAACGACAGTTTAATAGATAAAGCAAAAGCCATGCATGCAAGCAAGGCAAACCAAGGAATTCCTTCCCTACTTCCCATGGGCACGCAGGTGTTCAGCCATCTCCAGGAAAGCAGGGGTCCATCACATATAACGGTTACTTGGGAAGACAAACGCCATCACTCTGAACATCACCCTCTTCCTTCTTCTTCCCCCACCTTTAATGGTGAACATGATGCCATGCAGTATGGGATATCCCTTGGGTCGTTGGGGTCAGCTGTCCTGGCCGTGTCCCCTCCCAGCTCCTTGCTGGTTGGGTGGGATGAGGAGTAGAAAAGGCCTTGACTCCATGTAAGTCCTGCTCGGCAGTAACTAAAACATCCCTCAGTTATCAGCACTATTTTCATCCCAAATCCAAAACATAGCCCCATACTAGCTACTGTAAAGAAAATTAACTCTATCCCAGCCAAAACCAGCACAATATTTTTTTTTATTGTTTACATGTGATACAAATGTCTGTGTGATTTTGGGTATTACGATTTGCTCTACTTGATGCACTCAGTGCTTTTATTGTCTGTTTTCCTCACAGCCGGTTGCTGAACCAATTCCAATTTGCAGTTTCTGCCTTGGTACAAAAGAGCAAAATCGGGAGAAGAAACCTGAAGAGCTCATCTCTTGTGCTGACTGTGGCAACAGTGGTAGGTGACCATTTGCAGTGCTGCTAGTAATAATCCATCCACTTGAGACAGACGAGCTTGGTATAATGACTGCTACTGACCCATACATATGAGGAGTACGCATCTAATAAAAACCTTGCCACTTGAGACAGAGAAGTCTATTATAGTGACTACTGCTGACCCATACATATGAGGAGTATGCATCTATGGCATATAATACATTTAGTTCAGCTGAATCTTATGCTCCCAGAGGGGAGGCAGTTAAGTTAACCTGACACAAATAGTTCATTTGGCTCCTGGAGGTTTCTTTAAAAATGTGGTAATGATGACCACTTTTATCATGTTTCTCAATTCAGTTATGAAAAATTATCTTGATGTTCTTTTGTATGTGGATCTGCTACTTGCTATGTAGGATATTGGTTTTGTGTTAGAAGTAGATAAGAATAGAAGCACCTAGAAATAGGAGTATCTGGATGACCAAAATTCTGCATGGGAATGTAATTGATGAAGTAATCTCTCTGTGCACTATCTGTGAACATTAACAATAGTGGAATGGTTTTACTGCCATGATTTTCTCCTTTTTATATAGGTCATCCGTCCTGTTTAAAGTTCTCTCCAGAGTTGACAGTTCGAGTGAAGGCCTTGCGATGGCAGTGTATTGAGTGCAAAACATGCAGTTCCTGTCGAGATCAGGGCAAAAATGCTGTGAGTACAGTGGAATATGGACTGAGTGAAGAGGATCAGTCTTGTGGATGTTCTCTTAAACTACAAAATAAAATCATTCTAGAGTCAAATATTTGCAGCTTTTGTTTGGGTTGGGTAGTCTTTCCTGAGACTTATGAAATACTGTGGTATATCTGTAGTTGAAAACTACGTGCATGTTCTCTGAGATGGTGACAAATTAATAGAGGGCTTGATGCTGATGCATATCAAAAGAGAGATTAACTTTATCTGTCTTCAACAGGACAACATGCTGTTTTGTGACTCATGTGACCGTGGCTTTCACATGGAGTGCTGTGACCCCCCTCTTACCAGGATGCCAAAAGGTGAGGACTTTGTGATGAAAAGGGTAATTAAAGATGATGTTGGAAGAGATCAGTGGGTAGAAAGAAAGTGCTTCCACAGATTTTGGTCCTTTTATCTACATTTACCTTGTTCTTTACAACATTGCCTTTCAAGTATTAAAAAATAGAAATTAGAAAAATTTAGAGCTTCGCATCTGGATTTTCCACTGTCTCCTGCTTCCTGTACAGTACTGTATATGAAGGATTTTGAAAAAAATCTTTGAGGTTTGAGGCAATAGAAGTGATCCTTGCAGATTAAAATGTTCATCTTCCATTTGAATGAATGGCCTTGTACAAAAGTAAGAGACAGACTTCTAAGTTCTTGAAGTCGTATCTCTTTTGGACAGTACAGAATCCTGGAGTACAACCAAACTTCTCTTTTCTATCAGAAATCAGGTTATCTATGGAAGATTCTTCCTCAGCATTTAGAAGAAAATTTTCCTATAGAAGGTAGTTGGAAGTGTGGCAGTCATATGTAGAATATGGGATAATGAAATGTGTTACTTTCTAGGATTTTCTGATAATGTGCCACAAATTGAAGAGACTTCCTGCATGGTTGTGGGAAGTATATCTGGGGAGGGAGGTATGGGAAATTAACTGGACTTGAGTTTAGATTGCTGGAATGTACACATTCTTTTTCTTACACGTATATGTGATAACTGGGGCCTTTGGTGCTGTTCCTACCCTTTCAGTCAGAAGGCCTTGGGCCTGTAATTCTCCTTTTTGTGCTATATAGATGTCCCTTGCATTCAGTGATGAGGACTTGTGTCTTACAGGTATGTGGATATGTCAGATATGTCGGCCACGGAAGAAAGGAAGAAAACTTTTACACAAGAAGGCAGCACAGATAAAACGACGCTATGCTAACCCAATAGGACGTCCCAAAAACAGGTTAAAGAATCAAAATACAACGTAAGTTTCTCTGTAAGGAGGAGTAAGGTGTGAGCTTCTGTAGGGCAGTCGGTATTTCTGAAGTGTCTGGTCTATGCTGTGACAAGATTTCTTTTACAATGAAGAGCGCTTTGTTAGTCTTTAATACCGAATTTATGAAGAGTCCTGTGAAAGACTAGAAGTAATCTTAGTGCTTCTTTTTGCTTGGATTTTTGACTCTTTGTAATAACTTACTATTTAGTTTTGAACTGTTCCTTATAGTCATAGATTAATTTTGCTGTTTGTGTCAAATCTATTTTGCTGGATGGCTGCTTCTTCCAGCATAATTGTTTTGCTTTGCATTTCTCAAGAACCCTTTCTGATGTTTAGAGAAACTAAGTAATCTACAATAAAGCATGTGAAGTTGTTGTTTGACATATATTTAATCTGACACTGATGCCGGAAAATATTTGGCCCCTTTCTCCTTCCATTCCACATGTTTCTGCATTTGTGGAGTGCTCTATTGTGCTGGGACAGATTGTGTGGCCTTGTCATGGTGGTTGTGGGGCAGCCAGTCATCAGGGAATTGGATTTGGGTGGGCGGGAATTCTTTGGATAACTGTTCAGCCAGAGCAATTTCCTTCAATTAAGATTGCTGTGCAGTGCTTGTTGTGATACAGCACTGTTGACTGCAGGGGACAAAACATTGAAGGAGCATGTCATAAGAACTTCTGGTTTGGGCATCAGATCGACTTAAAAAAAAAAAAAGTTGAACTGCCACTTGATTCTAGCCAATAGCACCAGAGGATGTTCTGGAAAAAAAAAACTTAGTAAGTTTAATGCTTATAAAAATGTAGAGAGAATGTCCCTCTTAAACATCCTAATTTTTTTCAGTCTGTATGATACCTTTGCCTAGAGGAACTCCCAGTAAAATTCAGAGGGGCAAAAGGAAAGCTAGCTATCTGCTATTGCTGTTTTGTCTCTTTTAATTTTTATTTCATGATTTATTCACATTTTTTTGCCTTTGTTCCATCATTTCACTTGCAGAATATATCCACAGAATTATGTACAGATGCTTAGTTTGTCTTTTTAGGAAAAAGCAGCCTATTTCTATCCTCTGTAGCTGCAAAAAATGTATCTAAAAACAGCTTCCTCAAACAGCAGCTGGTCTAGGACAATCCCTCTGAGAAGTGTTAAATACTCAGTTGTCTTAAAGAGTTTTAAAATTTCCAGCCTGAAAGATGGCACCTGGTTGGAGATCAACATTGTTTTCTGCTAAGACGACTATCGGTGGCATAGGTTCTTGGCAAATGTGCGTGTCCTGCATACATTAACTTTCTGTGTAGTACTTATGACAATTTCCAATCAATATGAAAATTTGGACAAATGACAGGTGTAGATGTTTAGTGGCTGCATGAATCGAAACCTTCTGTGCAATGTATTCATTCTGGCCACTGATTTTAAAATTTAATGTTGAATTAAATTCGGTGAAAATCTATTGTTTATACTCAAATTAATTGTACATAATGTTCAGTGTGGAGAAAAGTAGTATAGTACTTCTACTGAGATGTTTAGAATCCTGGCTCCTATAAGGGTACACAGGCTCTTGACTGCTCCTTTAATAATAAATTCTTCAGTTCACATTTAGCTTCTGTGTGATTGATAAATGAGTAGGGAAGATGGTAGTCCACTTTGCAACCCAAAACAAACCACCTTACCAAATCTTCTCACGATATGTTTCCCCTACTTATTCTTTAGATCAAAAGGCCCTTTCAGCAAAGTTCGAACTGGCCCTGGACGGGGTCGGAAGCGTAAGATCACCCTGTCCAGCCAGTCAGCATCATCAGAAGGATACCTGGAGCAGACAGATGTCTTGGACTTCTGCAGAGATAGCAGCACCACCTTGAAGTTTAACAAGAAAACCAAAGGGCTTATAGATGGCCTTACTAAATTCTTCACTCCCTCCCCTGATGGACGAAAAGCTCGAGGGGAAGTGGTAGACTATTCTCAGCAGTATAGGATCAGGAAAAAGGGTACCAGGAAATCTAGCACTTCAGAGTGGCCCACAGGTAAAGATTTTTCACCCTGCCAATGTAAGTATCCTGTACACCGAAAAAATGTTCAAAGGCTAGGATGTTGAAGTGACTAGAATTGTTAGAGACTGGAAACTTAGAGCTGAAAGTTAACACGCAAATACAGTTATTTTTGGTGCATTGACGTGGAATACCAGTTGGAAGAAAGAAGCAATCCTAGAGACCTTTGCCTCTATATACGATGGCAAGGTGTGATGAGGGATTAAATGATTACTGTGAGGTAAAAATGCCCTTTGGCAATGAGGGGCTTGCAGATAACCTTAGGAAATGTGCTAAATCATGTCACATTTGAAAGAAGTAACATAGGGATTGGTTAATGATAATAAGAACAGCAAGGTAGAAGTATGAAATGAGAAACATAATTAAAACCAGTCTTACCCATGAGTTTCTGATCTGTGATGTAGACTTGCATACAAATGTTTCTTAA
Source organism: Cariama cristata (assembly GCF_000690535.1). Taxonomy (NCBI): domain Eukaryota; kingdom Metazoa; phylum Chordata; class Aves; order Cariamiformes; family Cariamidae; genus Cariama; species Cariama cristata. The sequence goes on from NW_009627058.1 coordinate 10,436, forward strand.
TATCCTCAGCCATAGAGGAGCCTGCTTCATGCAGTTTGGCACCTTCCTGCTGGAGCGCATCTCTTCTTTTGAATGCAGTTCTACTTTCCTTGTTTTCTTTTCTAGCTTAAGACATTAATCTATGACTGGACCTTGATTTAATCTCTGTATTTAGGTCTTTACAGTCTTGTTGAATAGTTTCATAGCTTGAGTTGTTCCTAAGCAAGCAGTGGAAAATATTCCACAATAACATACAAGGTTTACAGCTTCAGAATAGTTACCTGCATTAGCCTGGCTGGTGCTGGAAGAACAATAATGTATTTTAATGCTTTGGGAGTGAGGTGAAGTGTCTTGTGGGTTTTGTTTGCTTTTTCTGTGGAAGAGGTGTTTCTTGAGTGATGAAGGTAAGCATCCTGGTTTTGGTTGCACCAGACAGGGCATTTAAATAGTTGTGATCCTTGTTTGTGAGAAATGGGCATAGTGGTAAGCCGTTTATCCAAAACTGTCTCATTGTAACAAATGCTTTTGTGATACTATGCATGTCTTAAGTGGTGAGTTTTGGACCTGATTAAATATATGACAGTACTTCTTACCTGGTCACAAATCCAGAACTGGTTCTTCCTTTGTGGTCCCAAATCTGAATAGAAAATCCCATTAAAAAAAACTTGGCGCAGTGTCTGAATATAGCCAGAAGACGTTTGTCACTGCACTAAAAAGGAAATACTCTTTTGTAAATGTAAGTGAAGACAATTTTCTCTCTTGTTTACAGACAATCAGGATGGCTGGGATGGAAAACAGGAAAATGAGGAGCGTTTTTTTGGGAGCCAGGATGTCTTAACTGAGAAAGACATGGAGTTGTTTAGAGATATTCAGGAACAAGCACTGCAGGTAAAGTTAAATTTACAGTGTCTGACACTAATTACCAAACCTGTAAAAGAAATTTAAACAAACCCAAAAAACCCACCCCAACCCAGCAACAAAAAACAGCAAGAAATACAGACTCGAGATGAGTCAGTCTGTCATAGAAGCTATTGTGTGTTGTTTCTGCTGCTTGAGAGTAATGGGGAACTGGCCTCAAGAGAGCTGAAGTATAATATAAAAGGGAGCATAAGAGCGTAAGAGGTTAAATTGGGCATCTAGAAACCTTGAGGGCTGTTGCTTTAGTTGTGTCAGCACATAGAGCTGTTAAATAGCTGGTAAAACATGTGGACTGTTAATAAAATATGGGACTCTTGCTAGGCATATTGGTCACATAGGACCTATGGCTAATTAAAACATTCTTTTTCTAGATACTTTAACTCCTTATGGAACAGGATAGAGCGTTACTGTGTGTGTCTGTAGGCACATATATGTGCGTATACACATGTGTAGTATATGTGTATGTGTATCTGTCTGTACATTTCAATAACTTGAATGGTTGTATGACTTAACTCCTTCTGAATCCAAAAGGGTCAATTGAATTTATGCAGTGACTTCCATGAACAGTGCTTCACTAAGTATAACTGTCCTTTTAAACTTCTCCAGGTATTTGACTTCTATTTACCTACGATTCTGTCATAGACTGATTTAATTACACTGTACTAAATATAGTCTCTGTACCCAAAAAGTTAATGAGCAATGAATTGTGATAAGACCAGACTATGCTATGTATGTGATAAAGCAGACTAAGATGAAGTGCAGTTAACTCTTTCATTGAGGTGCAAATACAATACTGGTTATTTCAAACTTTGTTACAGGATTGATTTAAAAAAAACTCAGCATGCGCATCATTGAGCAAGTCGCACATGAGACTACAGCTTGTGACCATAATTATGTTTTAGAAAAATAACTGAATGTCTGAAATGAAGTCTGTGGAAATATACCCAGAATAGAGAAAATACTAATCTCCAAACATCTGCTTAGACAATGGAGCAAGTTTTGGAGGGATTTCACACACACACACAGCCCTATGGGGAAAATACTTGTTGTAGATCAAATACTTTTAAATTTAGACTGGCTAGTTGGGTTGGTTGGTTTTGGTGAGGAAAGGGTTGACCGGAGTTGTGATGCAGGTGATACAGAGACCCTGCGCATGTACACTGAGCTAACTGCCTCAGCAAAGAAATTGGAAATAGAGTGAGGTATCAAAGGCTTTTGAGTGACCTGAGGAAAAGATACTGTGTATTAAATGTTCAAGAAGAAAGTAATTTAGAGCTGCCTGCAGCTAGCATAGAGGCTAAAGCAGTAGTCTGCTGTTGAAGGCTTTCTTCTAATAACTGTGATGTGTAAACAGTTGTAAGGGAGCTGGGTCTCTCTGTATGTTGGGCATTCCTTTGGAGGAGGGATTTTTTTCTGGAAAGAAGGCAGAGGTGCAGGACTCATTGTTGCAAGTGCATGTTACTCTTTTTTCCTTTAGACTTGTCAGATGCCTCTGATAGTTGAGTTTGTTATTGACCTGTTGTACTGGGTGATAGGAGTGATTCCTTTGAAACTACAGTGCAGGAGGTGCTTAACTATAGATTATCATAGCTATAAAGAGATGCCTTCATAAACTGCTCTTCTGGTGATTAGTTCTGCCAAGGAGTGAAATTCTTGTGTTGCATGCAACCTTGTATCAGTTACCAAAAATGCAGAAGTCGTGCTTTCCTTTCCTCATGGAATCCTCACAAATAGCAAAAGCTTTTAGCGCTCAAGATCGTGCTTATTTAATAGTATTGTCTTAATTATTTGTCTTGCATAGTAGGGATTTTGTTCCTATTAAATCTAGCTTTTGAGTTGAAGTAAGATAAATTTGCTCTCTTATCTAGTTTCTGTCCTAGTAGGTAGCCTAAAATGAAAGGAGAAGCCTAAGGAATAAATTCGTAAACTGAGGGGGAAATAATTAAGTGGTTGTGGGTCATACGCAGGTAGTAATCTCTAAGACCTTATTTGGCTGACTACTGAAATACTCTGTTTATCTTCTGAGTAAGAATAGAAGGAGACATGAATCAGTTACTGATGGCTCTGTTTGGAGCTTTTGGATTAAATATTTTCATAGGAGATTACTGTCCTTTTTCAGCTAGATAGAGCTCCTTAAAGTGTTTATGCCTAGGATTAGTTTCTGAGGTGACTTCTGCTTATACCAGTCCCACTTAGGAAACTTAGAAAAATGTTAATTGTGAATGTTAGCCTTTCAAACCCTAAACCATTGTCCTGGGTATAGCTGTTTCATTCTGCTAGCATAAATTTGCATGTAGGTAATTTGCTGGTACTCTTCACATTAGTTTCTGACCTCCTGCATGAAACGCGGTTTCATTTATTAATAGCTTTGCAGTCCAAGTGATTCATATGATAACGCAAGGGCAGTGGGAATATTTGGATTTCTAATTGTGTGAGTGACAGTCTCTTCAGAGAACATCTTCATAAATTGACAAAGCATTTGTTTGTTTTGAAAGCAGAGCATTTAGTTCCCTTATTTTTAGTTCCCATAGAATATAGTTACTACCGGAGAGACAGGGGAAATAAAGGTTGTATAAGTAATTTAAAAATACTCTATTTTTTTTTTTTTCCTTCTAATAAATAGTTTGAAGTTTTTCTTTAAGTATTCTGCACTCGTGATGATAAGCAAGTAGCCGTACCTGAATACTGTTTTGGTAGATCCTACATTCACAGTAGTACGTGTAGTCTCGGAGCTGGAAAGACACTGATGTATTATGTTAGATACTTGAATATTCTAGATCTTAACCTCTGGAGCAGTTTATGTGTTTCTGTTCTTGGCTATTGAAATAACAAGACAGGAAATAGCAATGGGATTGAAAAAAGATTGTATTACATTTTACTGTGTACTAACTCATATTTAAAACTACAACGTGCAACAGTGTGAAAGGTAGTGGAGGTATGTGGCATGACAATGTTTACTAATTCTTCCTTTTTGTGAAACACATGCTTGCTTGAAGTGTGACTGCTACTGGTTTTTAGTGTCAGAAGGTAACGTCTACATCTTCCTAATTCTCTGAGAGTTTGAATAGGATGGACTGTGACGATAGGAATGTTTTAATTTATTTCAGTTTAGAAGTCTTTCATTTGGAAATTCATGAAACCTTCTTTTTTCCCCTTGCATAGAAAGTAGGGGTGACTGGGCCTCCTGATCCACAAGTCCGATGCCCTTCTGTCATTGAATTTGGCAAGTATGAAATCCAGACCTGGTACTCCTCCCCATATCCACAGGAATACTCGAGGTATGACTGAACGTTTTTCTCCTTAGTTCTGCTTCAGTGTTTATGGGAAAGCTGTACTCCAGCAGGCATAGAAATCTTAAGAAGATTCTATCTCAGTGTAGGACAGAAGCAAAGTACATGTAATCCGGATACTTTTCATGGTAGTTAACAGATGTCTTAAGGTCTTTTTAGGCCGAGTCAAAAAGTTGATAAGCTCTCTGCAACAACTTAAATATGCTGTGAGCATTCACACTGCCACAGGAGTATATGGTTAGATGGATTCCCAAAGAACTGACATATTCCACATTCTGAGGAGGGAGCAGCCTCAGCTAAATGACCCAGTACTGGGCTGTTACTAAGCATGTAAGTGATTAGAGTATCTGACTCTCAGACTACATTAGTTCTTTACATGTGGTATCATAGAATGGTTTGGGTTGGAACGGGCCTTTAAACACCATCTAGTGCAGCCCCCCTGCTGTGAGCAGGGACATCTTTCACTAGATCAGGTTGCACATAACCCCATCCAGCCTGACCTGGAATACTTCCAATGGTGGGGCATCCGCAGTTTCTCTTGGCAACCTGTTCCAGTGTCTGACCACCCTTATCATAAAGAATGTCTTCCTTCTGTCCAATCTAAATCTACCTTCTTTCAGTTTAAAACCATTGCCCCTTTTCCTGTCACTACAGGCCCTGGTAGAAAGTCTCTCTCTGTCTTTCTTATAAGCCCCCTTTAAGTACTGAAAGGCCACAGTAAGGTCTCCCTGGAGCCTTCTCTTCTTCAGGCTGAACAACCCCAACTCTCTCAGCCTGTCCTCATAGGAGAGGTGTTTCAGCCCTTGGATCATTTTTGTGGCCCTCCTCTGGACTCTCTCCAACAGGTCCATGTCTTGTGCTGAGGACCCCAGAGCTGAAGGCAGTACTGCAGGGAGGGTCTCACCAGCATGAAGTAGAGGGGGAGAATCACTTCCCTCAGCCTGCTGGTCACTCTACTTTTGATGCAGCCCAGGATATGGTTGGCTTTCTGGGCTGGAAGTGCACATTGCTGGGTCTTGTCCTGTTTTTCATCCATCAGTATCTCCCAAGTCCTGCTCCACAGGGCTGCTCTCAGTCCCTTCATCCCTCAGTCTGTATTGAGACTAGGGGTTGCCCCAGCCCAGGTGCAGGACCTTGCACTTTGCCTTGTTGAACTTCATGAGGTTTGCAGCCTGTCAAGGTCCCTCTGGATGCCATCCCTTCCCTCCAGCAAATCAACTGCAGCACTCCTCATGATAAAAAATAATAAATTTGTTTAGGGAATAGGATGTTAACTGTCCGTTAAATGATTTGATTAGAAGTGGCTGTATACTATCTATGGGAGTCGAAAGAGAAAAATAAATAGAAATTTCACAGGAATTACTTTAATGTATTATTTGTATGCTATATGTAGTTCATCACAGCTAAAGAAGAAATGTTTAATGTTACACGTTTTAGCATCTGAAATACTGTTCTGCTGTGATGCATGTATAGTTGTTTTGATGTTCTCTTGCTTAAGAACTTTGCGAATTGTCTAAACTGCAAACTCTCCGAACTTTAACTTGATTCAGAAAGAGGAATAACTTCTAAGGGCCATAACTAGAGTAAGAAAATGAAATAAAACTACTTATTCTACTGTTTAGCATTGAAGGTAACTGAACATAGCATCCCTGCCCAAGCTAGAGTATGTAAATGGATTTAAATCACCACTATATCAGGACATTTGCATGGCAATGTAATATGTAAAATGGTTTTAAAGCAAACAGATAGATGGTGTTGTGACCCATTGCTCAGGGGTACATACAGCTGTCTGTTAGGAGGAAGGAAGGGAGAGAATAGGAACCATTTTTCTAATCCATCCTAGCATCACTAGTGCAAAACTGGAGGGTTTTGCTATTTTTTTTCTATGATTTTGATCGAGGCATGTGTTTCTTCTGATGTAATTACTTTTACATTTTTAAGTTATGCAGGGCATGAAGTACATTTTTTTTAATATGCATTTATTACAGAATAAGTAAGTGCTGTGACTTTAAGTATGGTAAGGTGATTTTGCCCTGATAACCACATACCCAAGGTCAGTATATACTGGGTTTGTTTTCATCAAGTTCTCCATCTGCAGGAGTGAGGAATTTTATACAGAAATTTGTTATCTTAAGTCTCTGATCTTTCTTTATCTTTACAGGCTTCCCAAGTTGTACCTTTGTGAATTCTGCCTAAAGTATATGAAAAGCAGAACTATTCTCCAACAGCATATGAAAAAATGTGGCTGGTTTCATCCTCCAGCCAATGAAATTTACAGAAAAAACAGTATTTCAGTCTTTGAGGTAAGTTAGAAAACTAAGCCACTCACTTTTGTCTGTAAAATAGGGTCTTTAACACACAATTGTGTGATAAGTTTTCCATAGCCCTAAAGATCTTCATTTTTGAAACATTCAGTTGCTGAGAGTGAAGAACTACAAGCAAACAGTGGGAGCTGACCTCATGTATAGATTATTCATCCATCAAACTGATAAGAAGGCTCGCTTTGTAAAAATGCTTTTTCATTTTAGGAAAGTGAATTTTAAGTTCTCTCTTAAGCTAGTGAATGTAAGAGTGATTTGACCACAGCCTTTATGCTGTGGAACTTCTAAGTCCTTTGAGGTGCTACCTGTGACAGAGAAGTCTTCCTCTCATGTTAGACATTTCAAACATACAGGGATACCCAGATGAAGCATGTCCTTACATAACAGCAAATGGAGTGACAAAACTTTTCCTCATTTCTGTAAGGTTGATGGCAATGTCAGCACTATCTACTGCCAGAATTTGTGCTTGTTAGCCAAACTCTTCCTCGACCATAAGACTCTCTATTACGATGTGGAGCCATTTCTTTTCTACGTGCTGACACAGAATGACGTCAAGGGCTGTCACCTTGTTGGCTACTTTTCCAAGGCAAGTATTTGAGTACTTCAGACTTGAAACTACATTTGCTGTGGTCAGAAGTGCTGCTTCAGAGTCTAAATTGTTGTAATTTAGGCCCTTGCATTTTATATAATACATTATGTGATATAGGTATAGACATCTGTTGCAACCAGATTTTATTTTGTGTTACATTCAGAGATCACCAGCTACACCAATAAAACCAAGTTTTCTCATAATGTTGAACAGCATATATTCTCTAACGAAGTTGTACTGCAGCTAGTAGCTAAAAAAAGCCCAACCAACTCTTCAAATGAATTCCTACTCTTGGTGGTGATGGGTAGTACTGTTGAGAGATTAACATTGTTACCAAGTAGTTCTATCTTGTCTTTCCTTCTGTAAATACATTGCTTTTCAAACAAGTTTGGCAATTTTGCACCTCATTTCAAAACATTTATTTTTTTGACCAAACAGGGCCAAGATTTCAGATAGGCCTTTTCTTAAGACTTTTATCTCTAATTGTTTTACTGATTTTTAAATAGCTTTATTTGAAGCTTTTTCTTTCAGTCTTCAGAACTGAAGATTTGAGATTTCAGAACAGCAGATTTGAGATTGGATTTTAGTATCTTATGGTTGTAACATTTAAAGATTCACTGGAATACTGCAATCTTTTCCAGTGAATTTAGTTGCCTTCAGATTTATGCTTTATCTGCTATGCAGCCCATGTTCTTTATTGTATCTAAGCAGAAGGTGGTAGTTATGTCAAGGTTTCATTCTTGTTGTTTTTCTGAACTGAAATGATGTTAATAAGAGTTTTAGTATTATTCTTTCTTTTGAAGTCTTTCCTTGACCCATTTACATTGTTGCTCCTAGGAAACTTAGTCGCTTTCTATCAGTTTTTGCTGTAGAAGTAATTAGGGACTTGTACAGAAGGACTTCTACTATTTCTTATGGTCTTCTTTATTGTTATTTATTTAATTAATTTGCTGCCTTTTTCCAACAGGAAAAACACTGCCAACAGAAATACAATGTTTCCTGTATAATGATTCTTCCGCAATACCAGCGTAAGGGCTATGGCAGGTTCCTAATTGACTTCAGTAAGGAACTTTTTCTTCACTTTTTTTAGTCTTTGTCTTTTCATATTTCAAAGAAAGGCTTAACTGTGGAAGAGGGTATTTTTCAAATTAAAAAAAATCTGAGGACAAAGGATTCTAAAGCTCACAAAGTCATCTGAACTTCACAGTTTGCTCTTGTTGTTGGAAGACTTCAGTTCTAAAGACAAATTGATCATTTTTCCCCTAATTCTCACGTTTCCTGTGTAAGCAACTTATGGTGGAAACTATAGGCATGTGTCAGTATAGTGTTTTTAACAGAAGCTTGCCTTGTGTATGTAGTTCTTTCTACAGAAAGACAACCTTAAAACTGCACAGTCTGTTGAAACCTTCTGCACCTTGATTAAGTGAATGAGTGTGTTAAGGAAATGGTAGTCATAGTTATGTTTTAATTTAGGTTTGAGAGCAACAAAACCAGACCTACTTAGGCTCTGAATATTGGAACAATTCTCAGATTTGTACATGGATCTCAGCAAGTTCACGGGCAAACTTGCCACTGTAACTATATCTGTCTTACTATGCTGAGTACAATCTAATATAGCCCTCCCTGTGGACACGCTAATTTTGAAGCTAATGTCCAGAGGAAAAACCCAGTATTTGCTGGTAAATATCCTTATGTAGATAAGTATTGTCCTGAAAATATTGGTGAAACAAAGGAACTCAGTGATGTATCTTGAGGAATCAACCAATGTGGGCTATATTAGAGCAGCAGTGAGAACACACATTTGTCAGCTGGTTCCCCCCTTTGTGATATTGGGGAGGACATAACCTCTTGGTCTTATTGAACCTATGCAGTGTATCACAGTCTTAAATTAATTAAGCCTCTGCAGATGGAGCTTGGTACTCTGCAGTATGGTCCTGAAGTTTGACAGTAGAGAATTTTCAAGAAAATTGTGTCCATATTACTTTTAAATGGCTAAAATATGTTTTCCCTCTGTCATCTTCAAAACTGCTATTGCAATTGGAAGATACTCGGCAGACGGTCTATGTACTGCAGGCTTACTATAGTTTCTAGGTACGCAACTGCTGCCATCTCGTGGCATTGCCCATGGCCAATGTCTGATGGCAATGTAGTTTAGAAATCGCATGCTCTATGATCAAAACCAAAAAAATTGGCTAGAGCACTCAGTGTATCCTTCAGAATTATTATCTATATTTCATAGGCAGCATTCAGCTACTTTCTGGAAAAATGCCTTTGTAGAAGTTGGGGTGGAAAGGAAGCTATGCTAATTTTTTAAATTTTTTTTTCTTGTGTATCTTTAGGCTATTTACTTTCAAAGCGTGAGGGTCAAGCAGGATCACCAGAGAAGCCCCTATCAGACCTGGGGCGCCTCTCATATATGGCTTACTGGAAAAGTGTAATATTGGAGTGCCTTTATCATCAACGTGACAAGCAATTAAGCATCAAGAAATTGAGTAAGCTGACTGGAATCTGCCCTCAAGATATCACTTCCACTCTGCATCACCTACGAATGCTTGACTTCCGTAGTGATCAGTGAGTACAGCAGTCCTGTTGTATTTCCAAATAGCTTCAGATGTATTTGAATGAAATTTAATGGTGTTTGGAGGCAAGTCACATATAATAGGCTTGATTTTTTTTTTTAAGACTTAAATGTCCAAATACTGGCTGTAGAGATTTATGATGCTCATGTGTGATGCAAGAATTGTTCAGATGGATCAGATTTCCAGCTGTGTAGCTCTGCAGCTGTGGAACTTCAGAGTAATTTGCAGCTGTGAGAGAAGGCAAGCTGGTCTCTTGGCTGTGTTCTCTGGGGGTCCCTCAGCATAATCAGTCTAACATACTCACAAAACAGAGCAAAGAACAGCAACTTCCCTTCTGTAGAGGGAAATCTCTTCCTTTTTCCAGTCACTGAGCAGGCAGTTGTTTCCTCCCTTTTCTCTGTCCCTCAAAGATGCCGTTAACTGTGTGGATTAGCATGGGATGCTTGAACAGTGGGATACATCATATGGAGAAATGAGGTGTGTGGATATAGAATAGAGATAGTCTGCTTGCCCAGCTGAGTGTACAAGTCAAGTGTACGTAGAATTATTCTTGATTCAGAACTTAGCAGTTTTGGGAGTGGGTTGCATTCTGTTGTGTTTTGTGTTAAACTTGGAACTTATTTGGAAAACTTCAAGTTATTTGAGAACAGTTTTTTGTTGTTGTTTCACTATATACTTTAATCCATGATATTACTCCCAGCCACCTGAATAAAATCCACTCTGGTGGTGGGACTATAACTTTTTAAAGCAGTCGTTTTATTACCATTCACTATCTTTCACCTTACATTTCCTGTTCCCCAAATGGCATACCCCTTGTCCATTTAATACATAATAAAAGTGATACTCTGCAGCTGAATGTTACCCATGGCTTCACCATTAACAAGAAGTGGAAAGAATTTAACAACATTTTCTCAGTTTTAAGGTGCTTTCCTTGGCAGTCTGATGGTGCTGCAAATTGTAAAATTTTAATGAGCGTTCTGTCCTCTCTGAAGTTATTCATGGCAGCACTGACAGTACACAGATTTTTCTGTAATATATCTGTTTCACATGACAACATGTGCAGTATGTAGCCTGTTTTTGATCAGAGTATTATTACTGTTTAGATTTGTGATCATTCGTCGGGAGAAACTTATCCAGGAACATATGGCAAAGCTTAGAACTAATGTCCGACCTATAGATGTGGATGCAGAATGTCTGCGTTGGACACCTGTTATAGTTTCCAACTCAGTTGTCTCTGAAGATGAAGAGGAGGAGACAGAGGATGGGGAAAATGAAGAGCAACAACAGCAGAATGAAAAGGATCCAGAGACCAGTGTAAGAGTCAATCTATTACTTCTGCGTGGTATATAGTTTAGACTTGGTGCTTTTGCAGGCAACGCTAACAAGATTTCAAATGCTAAGCTTGGGCATTTGGCATAATCATAAAAAGCAGTGCAGTCATGATTAGTTTATGTACCTTTATAGTTTCAGATTAGAAACTAAAAATAGGGAAAACATTGAGGCATTGTCTAGAGAAAGGTTAAAGACCATCTCTGAAAAGAGTAAAAAGGCTCTTTCTGCCTTTAACGATTTTTGCAGTATGTGTTGGGGGGAGGGGGGCAGGGATGGTGTTAAAAAAAAAAAAAAACCACAACAAAACCAACCAACCAACCAAAAAACCACCAAAATTTTAACAAACAAAAACCTGCCTCCCACTCTCAAGCAACCTGTCTTTCATCAAATTATTGAAATGGATTTAGGTTTGAAGGACCAAGTATTTCTGTAGTGATAAATAGCATAAATAGAAATGAATCAACAAAAACTTTCAGTGTTTTTCACCAAAGGTTTTTGCTGTGTACTTTTGCAATACCACTAAGAGCTTTAGAATTACTGCCCACAGAGCAGTGAAGTTTTTTGAAATCTAGGCTGCTGTCCTTGGAGGGTTGCACTCTCATATCAGGTGATGAGCACTAACTAGAATACTGAGGCAAATTATGTGCTGTTACTGTATTTACATTAACCTAATTGTGCATTTTAAGGGAAAAATAGCTTCAAGTTTGTCTCACTCCTTTCTTGAAAATTCCACAAATACTGTGTTTGAATGTAGCAGGGTGATGTTTGCATTCCAGCAGGCCACTGGGTCGTTGAAGTCACTTGTTGGGAAGTTAACTGAGATGCAGGATCACTTGGGAGGAAAGGAGTACCAGTTAGCACTATTAGAATCTCTTAAAGGTCAATTCTTTTGTTATTCTCAGGTTCTTAAAAGTCAGTCTTGTTAAACTTTTCTGACCTCTTGCTCAAAAGCTTTTGTGGAATTGAATTCAGGATAGACATGCTTGCTTAAATAGGAGGTGTGAAATCTATTTGTTTTTATTTAAATCAGACGGTAAAATCTATGTCATGGGACAAGAAAGAGCAAGAGCCTTACTCACCTACAGAGAATGAAAAAAAGCCAGACATTGTTGTTCCAGCCAATTCTGCGCGGCCAAACAAGCACATTTTTCCCCTGGATAGTCTTCCTGCAAACAGTCAGCCATCACGAAGAGGTCGATGGAACCGGAAGAGCAAAAAACTTCGGGAGCCCTTTTGTGAGAAGGAGCCAGTATTGCCAATTGAGGACAAAACAGTGGTTCCAAGTGGACGATGCAGTGAATGTGAGGAGAAATCAGCAGCCTCACGAGGCCGGTGCAGCGACTGTGAGGAGAAGTCTGCGGCCTTGCAAGGAAGATGTGGTGAATGTGAGGAGAAGTCTCCAGCCCCAAGAGGCCGGTATGCTGAAGATGAGGAAAAATCTGCAGTTTCCCAGGGGCAGTATGGCAAAGGTGAAAAATCCTCAATTCCTCGTCGGCGGTACAGCGAAGGTATGGAAAGGTGGAGAGGGCAGTTGAAGAAGAACACTGAGCCACTGAAGTGTAGATTCCCCGAGGACTGTGACAGATTACCCCGCCGCTACAGTGATAGTGATAGGGCACTGCTGAGGTGTTTTAGTGAGAGTAGTGAAGAGGAAGATGATGAGCCTGTGAGTCCTCGATCGAGCTCTCCACCTGTTCTCACCAAGCCAACATTAAAACGAAAGGTGTGTGCGTTATTTCTTGTTGCGTCTGACTATATCGTGCAGTCTGTTTTGTCAGTGTGTTGGTACTTTCTGAAGGATTGTGCAATTCATGAGGTATGTGTTAAGCATGCAGGTAGCATCTGCTCAGTGTTCCAGAACTCCGTCTGGAGGGTGCTTTCTGCTATCTTTTTGTAGTGGTGACTTTTGTTGAATCAGAGGTAGTTCAGTGTTTTGGGTTCTCATTCTAACTTCTGCCTTTGATTTTTCCACATTGGTTATTAAAGTGTTACTCAGTCATGCAAAGTAGAAACAGATACGGTCCTACTTTTAAAAGAAGCTTGCAAAACACAAATGCTGTCTGAACAACTAAAATCACAGCATAAAGTCTTTGGAATTATTTACCACAGAGATGTGAATTCAGTGTGACTAAGAAAATCCACTCTTTGTGGGATGCTGCACTAAAAAATTCTCTTCTATATCATCTTTGCAGCTTATTCTAAACTATTCACATCTATGTTGTAGTGTCTCCGAACTTTCAGCTGTTACAGATTGGCTGTTAGCTTCAGCTGTTTAAATAGTTTATACTATTACACAAATGTCAATCTAGCAGTCTTCATGGAAGTCGGTCATCTTGCATTGTATTTAACATCTGTGTAACTGAAGGCAGCTGCCAGTCGGTATTTCTAGTGAAGTATGGAGGGGAGCCCTCTGGTCCTGCTTAGACTGTTGACTGCTGTTCATGTTTTCTATTTATCAGTGTTTTATTTCTACTACACATGATAAAATGTCTTCTCTTCTCCCACCTTCTACTTTCAGAAACCAATTCTTCATCGGAAGAGGCGAGTCCGCAAGCGTAAGCACCACAACAGCAGTGTTGTCACTGAAACAATCTCGGAAACTACAGAAGTGCTGGATGAACCATTTGAGGACTCGGACTCTGAACGACCAATGCCCCGATTAGAGCCTACATTCGAGATTGAGGAGGAGGAAGAGGAGGAGGAGGAGGAAGAAGAGGAGAATGAACTTTTGCCCAGTGGATACTTTCGGCACTTAGCCCCACCAGACACACTCAGGCATAGACCCTCTTCTAAGAGGAAGTCCAAAGATGAGGACGAGTCTGATGACACTAATGGTATGTTTGGTAGTATGCTGTTGAAAGTTTGATATAGTGTGTCAGTGAGTGTCAGATGATGCTAGGTCATGATGGAAAAAGCTGCTTACCTTGTCTTGTAACTTCTAGCCAAAATTTAGGGTTAGGCATAAATTACCAGTCAAACCAGCCTCAGGCATTCCCAATCTTACGAAAATGTGGTGCGTGCTTTTATCTATCTTATTAGCAATGACCTGATCACAGGGTATCCTTTTGATTCAGCTTTCCTAGTGGAATTGGTATCTGTGATTCTGGAAAAACCTATGCAGCAGGGTTCCTTACAAAAATAAAACAAATGGCCCTCAGTTTTCCATAACAAAGAGAAGTAATAAATTGTCTCTTTTGAGATCCTGTTCTTCATCACATTGCATGTCCTGCCTCTCAGCTTTTCCTGTCTCCTTAAAATTCTCTGAACCTTCAGTTCGTAAAATAAAATTGTTTGGGTGGAACTGGTTACTTAGAGTGCACTGACAGTTCAAAAGAAACATCTATCATTCAGATGCTCCATTAGTAATCTTCATTATGGCTGTTATATGTTCTGTTCTCTTGATGGTCTACATAGTGCAAAGCAGTCAGCCAAATAAAACCGAAGAACTCTGTGAAGGAGAAGTATGGTGCCGTTATCCCACAATAAAAAATCGTTACTGGAACAAACTAATTAATTATGGCTTTCAACTAGCCTGTGGTTAGCAGAGGAGAACTTTTCTTTAAAAGTACTTAAATACTGAAAGAATTTTATATATACATAAAGTATCAATATGATTATAGCCATGCATACTATCCATTTAGCATCAGTTACCCTTAAATCCTTATAGCAGCATGTAACTATGTAAATTTAGTGTAAACACATGTTGATGCAGCATTAAGTTTGCTTAGTGGCAATATATGCACAGTCAGCTTATACCATTGTTTTTTTAATTCTATTGTGGTCAAATTACTGATGAAATACATTTTTATGGTACTCCAGCACCATTAATAAGGCTATAGAGTTGAGAGGAGATCTGTTAGATAAGTGGCTTTCAGTCTTTCATTTGGGCTCTTCTGAATGTTTTCTGGTGGAGATGCGGGTCCCTAAAGGGGGTTCCACACACATATATTGCTTTATAAAATACATCAGTCATTTTTTGTGTTGTCTTTTGCAGGCTACAAATAGTCCATAGAGTGCCCAGGGATCAAAAATGGCATTTGGAAAGCCAGTGTTTTAACTCACACCCGTTATATACTACAATGATAAATTTCTTGCTCACCTACTTTATACTTTACTTTCTTACTCTCCACTTGTAATTTAGTGCTTCCTGTTCCCTTGTGTAACTTCTGTTACTTTTTTTTTTTTCTGAACTTCTGCAAATTTGTCAGAACCTCTGAAGTAATAAAGTAGTAAGCACACTATTTTAGGGTATTGCTGCTCTTGACATCAAATGGTATCCGTTGGCTGCTCATATCTTTAATGCAGGTGCCTTTGCACATATATAGTAAAACTATAATGATCTTTGAGAAAATACAATGTACTTTCAATTACCTAAACATGTTAGCCCATGGGGATAATCGGTCATCATAAACAGCTGGCCTTTTATGATAAAAAACTTAAGCTGGTTGGAGGGGGGCAGCACTGGCTTTATGACAATTCAGAAATACAGTGTTGCAGTCATTAATACTTGGTTCAGATTTAGACTATTTTAATCATAACTATGAGTTAGGAATGTTTATAGGAAGCTTAGATTTTTTGGTAAGTTTTCCCATCACTACAGAAACCTGCTTGTAATTTCCTTTTCCCTTTCTTTTTTTCTTTTTAAACTTTCTGACTAAGGGTTATTTGGTTTAGATTTTTCCCTGAGAACTTAATCTCTAGCTGATGCAATGCATTGAAAGTGTTTTATGATTTCCCTGAAATGTAACATTGCAGTCTCTTAAATTTGGTTTCTCATGAGAATTTGAGTTGGTTCTGATTGCTATCAGGGCTACAGTAAGAATGGATAGTGTGGTGTGGTGATTTGAGGCCAGTATTTAATAAGGGTTAAGCATTCTGGAAGACAGTGTGTTCTGTGGTATAGAAAACAAATAAAGCTTGTCTCTCTATATTCTACTAATTCTGTGCAACTTGATTAGTGTTGCGGGAGGGGGAAGATGGAACTCTCTAATAGGCTGGGCTGTATTATTTTGCTTTTCCTAGTTCTACCCATAAATTTTACTGTAAATGTGAATACTGTAAGGATCTTCTCTTCAAGCTCTCATGCACACTGACATGTAAGTGCAACTGAGTCAGCAGGTACATATGTTTCTCAGTATCCTAAAAAATGATGCACGTGAAATCTTGAGTGGTGATCAAATCCATACTCTTTTGTGAAGATGGTGTCAAGTGCATATGGTAAAAGACATAGAATCATAGTCTCTTGAGGTTGGAAAGGACCACTGGAGGTCATCTTGTCCAGCCCCACTGCTTAAGCAAGGCCACCAAGAGCCAGTTGCTCAGGACTGTGTCCAGATGGCTTTTGAATATCTCCAAGGAAGGAGACTCCATAGCCTCTCTGGGCAGCCTGTTCCAGTGCTCAGTGACATTAAAGAAGTGTTCCCTGATGCTCAGATGGAACCTCCTGTCTTTCAGTTTGTGCCCACTGCTTCTGGTCCTGGCACTGGGCACCACTGAAAAGAGCCTGGCTCCATCTTCTTTACACCTTCCCTTCAGGTATTTGTACACATTGATAAAATCCCTGCCCTAAGCCTTCTCTTCTCCAGTCCCAGCTCTCTCAGCCTTTCCTCGTTGGAGAGATGCTCCAGTCTCTCAGGCATCTTAGTGGCCCTTTGCTGGGCTCTCTCCAGTAGCTCAATGTTCATCTTGTACTGAGGAGCCTAGACTGGACACCTTGAATATTACGTTATTATAAGGGGAGTCTACCATTATACAATCATTTCCTTTTTTTTTTTTTTATCTTCTTTTATTCCTAAAAATATTAAATCCCTGACTACAGATAAAAGCAAAAGTCTTTATCTAAGAGGTGGTAAATCTAATCCTCTGTAGTAGATAGGAAAGGTGAAAGAAGGGGAAGAGAAATAGCAAATTTATTTTTTTTTTTTAAACAGTTGGATTTTTTTTTTTGAAGGGCTTAAGTGTTAATGCTTTAATAAAAACTATGAAAGTAGTGTTTCTTTCTTCCTGCCCAATGATATGCTTACTGTGGCAGATCCTCTCTTTCCTTTATTCACATTCCAAATATTTGTTTTATGGATGACTTCAAGGAGTTGTTGAATTTTGAATTCAGTATTTGTTTTAAATTCATTTTTTAATACCCAGAAGTTTATCAGAATGCTTCTCATTGGAGATGTTTAGGCTAAATGCCTGTCTGAGCAAAGGGCAAGAGTATATGATTAGGTTTTAAGAAACCTTTGAGAACTAATTGGAGCACATTATTTAGTTTTACCTTCATTGCATAACTGTGGACTTAAAACAGCTCTTCTTGGGAAATTCATAGCATGGAATCAATACTTTTTTTTTTTTAAGATGGTAGAAAGGGCAGAAATATGAATAAATGTACTCTGAATATTGGGGGGAAATTGATCTTATATGCATGTAGTGGGATGACCAACCTAATTACAGGCCCATCACTGAGACATTCATCCTGATTTAAATAGTAGGATGACTGGCTTATTACTCAGTACAAAGTCCAGGGAGGGTTATTTGCTCAATACAAATGAACCCTGTTATGTGAAAAATGTATTTGTCAGACAATGATATATTTTTACAAGACTACAGCTTGGTTAATAAGGGTAATTGATGTTACCTACTTAGTGTTTTGAGAGGTATTTGACTTAATCAAAAACCATTTGCCTAAGCTGAAATGTTGCAGAATCAAGCTAATACATATTAAATAAATCAAGCTGCAAACAAGGAGTAATTAAGCAGCTTTTTATTAGTGGAGTGCAAGTCAGTTGGACAAGATGATTGCTGTACATCTCTTTCAATAGAACCATTCTATTCTAAGGGACATTGGTCAGGGTTGTGTGTCTGTCTGTACTGCTATTTTATGGATAGATTTAAAAATAACGGAGCAGCTGACAGAAAAAGAGAGGATTTGGTAAATGAAGTGAAGGGCAATTCACTGACAAAGTCTATGAGGGAGTATTTGAAGGTCATGTCCAGTAATTAGCATGGTTTTCTAGCTCAAAGCCAAAGAGATTCAGATGATCCTTGAATATACCAAGAGGGGAATCTCAAGTGGAGTAGACATTCTGTCATCACTTTATTTAGCTTTGGTGAAACTACTACGACTATCTTTACTCAGTCATTCACACTTGATGACGAGTATTGATAAACTGGAATAGTTCAAAGAACAGTCATGGGCTGATTAAGACACTAGAACAAATGTTCTATAATGATAGATTCAAAGAAAGCAGAGGCAGGAGATTGACTTGATAAATTTACAGATTACTGTTACCGATTACTGAGAACTGTTATTTGAGAGAGATTTCCTGGTTAGCAAATAAAAGGAAAACTAATACAAAAGCAGATTAAGTAATTTCAGTGTCTGAAGACAGAAATTTAGATGGTAAAGTTGTGAATATCAACTAGTGTCAATGATTAACTGTTGCAATAATTTACCAACTACCACTGACTATCCTAATTGACAGGTTCAAAACAAAATTAATTCAGGGAATACCTTACAGTATTCAGTAAGTTCTCAGTAAATGATCACATTCCTTTCTGGCTGTATAAGCTCTGAACCTGTTCTAGTGTTTGGAAAGTCACTGAAATACAAAACTTACTTCATCAAATAAGTGTCAGATAAGAGAGAAATTCAGCTTCCTTTTAATGATTTCTCCGATTTAAAAAAAAAATAAATCTGTCCAAATTCAGTCATCTGTGTATTTCTATTGGCATTTAAAAGCATAAGCCATGAAAAAAGTGGAAATATTTCCTTTCTTCAGCAGATGCACAAAATACAGATCTAAATGGAAACATGCTTTTATTGCAACTTCATGTGTTCCCCTACACTGGAATGTTCTCATTTGTGAACATATTGTATAAATAAAATTTGTAAAGGGCGGTGGGTCTTTCCAGGACTTTATTGGATAACCTAGTGTTTAATTTGAATTACGTATTAAAGACTCAGAGCTTTGACCATGCAAAATCTTGAAAGTGTTGGTGTTCTTTGCAAATGTAATGTGCAATGTGATTGCTAATGAGCAGACCTTGACTTCTTGTTACCCTTCACAATAAATTTTTAAGCTAGTATTGGTACATAAAGTTGATAAACATGATGGGAATGCTTGGGAAAGCTTCCATAAATGTTCAGGGCAAACAAAAAGTTTGAACAGTATCTTTCAATTTGTGTTTTCAGGTAACTCAACTTTGAAACCATTATCTATGCTGAGAAAGTGTGAAGCAAAGGATTCTTCACTTGAGCCAGATGCTTCTACGCCCATGAAAAAGAAGAAGGGATGGCCAAAAGGGAAAAGCCGAAAACCAGTCCACTGGAAGAAGAGACCTGGTCGAAAACCAGGTTTTAAACTGAACCAGGAGAAGGTGCCACCATCAGTCCAGGATGAAGGAGTTGATGTAGTGGTAGCTAATTCAAAACCAGGGCGTAAGCCCAAAATTTCAGATAAAGAAGAAAGTGTTGAGCAGAAAGAAGAGCTGCCTCTTATTGAGGAAGGAAAAGAGGAAGATGTGAATATGGAAGCAGAAGAGGTAGGAGAGGGAGAAGAGGAAGATACAACCAGCAGTGAAGTAAGAGCAGTTTCTCCTGTGGACAGCAACAGCAGTCCAGTGCCAGAAGTAAAAGAGCCTGAGATAGAAGAGGAAGTAGAGGAGAAGCCACGGGTTTTAGAAGACCAAAGGCAATCAGAAGAAGAACAGCAAGAACTAGACGAACCTGAGCATGACCATGAGGAAGAAGAGGAAGTTGCAGTAGTAACAAATCAAAATGAAGATCATGATGCTGATGACGAAGATGATGGTCATCTGGAGTCTGTGAAGAAAAAAGAATTGGAGGAACAGCCTGTTAGAGAAGGGGTGAAGGAGGAGCCTCAGGTGCAAGAATGTTTTTTAGAAACAAGCCTACCAAGCAGTAGAGAAGATGCAAAAGAAAAAGATGAAGCAGAGGCAGATTCTGAGGAAGAGCAGGCTTCCAATGAGACATCGGTGGGCTCAGAGCATGTCCCTGGGTCTGAAGATGATCACGAAGAAGAGCAAAGTAATAAAGAAGGGTTAATTGAATTAAAGGAAGAGGAAGAGATTCCTCATAGTGAACTAGATCTTGAAACTGTTCAAGCAGTCCAGTCCTTGACACAGGAGGAAAGCAATGAGCATGATGTAGCTTACCAGGACTGTGAAGAAACTCTTGCAGCTTGTCAGACTTTGCAGAGTTACACCCAGACTGAGGAGGATCCTCAGATATCAATGGTTGAAGATTGCCAGGCCTCAGAACACAACAGTCCAATATCCTCTGTTCAGTCTCACCCCAGCCAGTCTGTACGTTCTGTCAGCAGCCCAAATGTGCCTGCTCTGGAGAGCAGTTACACCCAGATAAGCCCTGAACAAGGATCCCTGTCCGCACCCTCTATGCAGAACATGGAGACCAGCCCCATGATGGATGTGCCTTCAGTATCGGACCACTCTCAGCAGGTGGTGGATAGTGGCTTCAGTGACCTTGGCAGCATTGAGAGCACTACAGAGAATTATGAAAACCCCAGCAGCTATGACTCCACTATGGGAGGCAGCATTTGTGGAAATAACTCTTCCCAGAGCAGCTGTTCATACGGAGGACTGTCCTCTTCTAGCAGCCTCACTCAGAACAGTTGTGTTGTCACTCAGCAAATGGCAAACATTGGCAGCAGTTGCAGCATGATGCAGCAAAACACTGTCCAGCCTGCAGCAAACTGCAATATCAAGTCACCTCAGAGCTGTGTAGTAGAAAGGCCTCCAAGTAACCAGCAACCAACGACTCAGCCACAACAGCCTCAGTCACAGCAGCCACAGCCCCCACCTCCACCCCAGCAGCAACCTCCACTGTCTCAGTGTAGCATGAACAACAGCTTCACCCCAGCACCTATGATCATGGAAATACCTGAATCAGGAAGCACTGGTAACATAAGTATCTACGAGAGGATTCCAGGGGATTTTGGTGCTGGAAGCTATTCACAACCATCAGCCACATTCAGTTTAGCCAAGTTGCAGCAGCTGACAAACACCATTATGGACCCTCATGCCATGCCTTATAGCCATTCTCCTGCTGTGACTTCCTATGCAACGAGCGTTTCTCTATCCAACACAGGATTAGCTCAGCTAGCTCCCTCTCATCCGTTAGCAGGCACACCACAAGCACAAGCCACTATGACACCCCCACCAAACTTGGCGTCCACCACCATGAACCTCACCTCACCTCTGCTTCAGTGTAATATGTCTGCTACCAATATCGGTATTCCACATACGCAGAGGTTGCAGGGGCAAATGCCAGTCAAGGGGCATATTTCCATTCGCTCGAAATCAGCACCACTGCCCTCTGCAACTGCACACCAGCAGCAGCTCTACGGCCGCAGCCCACCCGCAGTTGCCATGCAGGCTGGTCCTCGTACGTTAGCTGTTCAACGAGGTATGAACATGGGAGTCAACCTAATGCCAACCACCCCTTACAACGTTAATTCCATGAATATGAACACCCTGAATGCCATGAACAGCTACAGAATGACACAGCCTATGATGAACAGCAGTTACCATAGTAACCCTGCCTACATGAACCAGACAGCACAGTATCCTATGCAGATGCAGATGGGAATGATGGGGAGCCAGGCCTATACCCAGCAGCCTATGCAGCCAAATCCTCATGGAAACATGATGTACACTGGCCCCTCCCATCACAGCTACATGAATGCTGCTGGGGTGCCCAAGCAGTCTCTCAATGGACCATACATGAGAAGATGAGCAAGATGAACTTGCATCCTAAAAAACTGAAATATATATAAATAAAGGAACCTTTTATACTGACGAACCAGAGAAAATGGACCTTTTTCCAGTTAAAATATTGCTGTAGATTTAGAGGGATTTTCTTTGGTTTATTTTTTTTTTAGGAAGCCTGGTCTTTATTTTTTGGATTTTTTTTTTTCTTTTGCGTTTTTGTTTTCTTCACAATCCTGAAACATTTTACAGCTAAAATCATTTACAGATGTTTTTTAGAGGGAAAACATGCACAAAATCTTTTCATAATTTAAAAAGAGCCTTACTTTGCTGACAATGTGGATAGAATATGTGTAACAGTGAAATCATCTTTCTAAATTTTTTTTTCAAATGTATGTCCTTCTCCCTCCCTTGTGCCCCTCTGTATGCAGTTTCTAGTGCTGCAGTCATGTAAAATGTTTAACATCTCAAAGAGTAACAACCCTTCTCTCTAAACCCCACCTAGCATTTCCTAATTCTAGCAGGAGGCACTTACTGGGAGACTTGGAAGGGGACACAGAGGATAAATGAAGCTCTTTATTTCTGCAAGTCAGGAAAAATTTTTATTCTTTACTTTTCCCTGACTCCCTCACCCTCAGTAAAATTTGGAGTTACATGTAAACAATAAACTATTCATATTGGTGTTTTTGTAGATGAGTTAATTGAAATTGTATGTTTCATACTGAAAATATAATGTAACTTTAAAATGACCCCATTCACCGCCCAGACATGCATGCGCACACACATGTGCATGCATGCACACATGTTCTGTCACTCTGAACTACTGGAAGCATCTCAAGAGAGAACTCTTTGTATCCCTTACACAGTCATGAGGAGGATAGGGTGGTTAATGGTCTGTTAGGACAAGAAAATGGTTACAGGCTCTTCTGGTGAACTGCGAAGTCAGCTACAACTCTGAGGTCCCAAACTCCGCTTTAGTATGTACTTCGAAATACTGAGGGTCTTGGTTCTGAGCCTTTGAGTCAGACTGAGCTCAAAAGCAGCTGTTTCCAGTGGTCTGCCTCTTAATCTCTTTACTTAGGTATTCTTGGAAGATAAAATGTACATTTTTAGGTGACTTGACAAGAACCCTGTGGTGTCCTTGTCACTCTTCCATTCCTGGTATGGGGTAGGAAGTTGCTGAATGTGCCGCACTCTAGGGGAATCAGGCATGTTTTCCCTGATTCTCCCACTATGTTTTGAGACCTGTTTTGCAGGAATAGCCACACTTTTGATCTAGTGTGGGAAAAGAAGGGAATCGGCCTGTTTTACAGGAGTGAAACAGCCCAAACACGGTGGTAGGACGCAGGCGGCAGGATTTTGCTGTTTATTACCACATAATCCAATTTACATTCTTTTTGGCTACACTGCTGGCATGTCACTCAATACAAAAAGGGACACCCTTTAATGTAAAGTTCTTTTTTTTATTGTATATGAAGTAGAAATACAGACACATAAATAAGACTAATGTCTTTTGTTTTTAAACCAAAACAGTCTAAAAGAAAGTTGGGGTTTCTTCAGATGCACTAAAATGGACCTTCCTCCAGTAACTGCTAACCATAAAAAGCAGAATTCAAAGGACTTCCACTTTTTAATTTCTGTTTAGTTTTGAGCATGTACAAGGCTGTGTAGGACCCCATTTCTCTGTATATACTATTCCAATTCCAAATAACCCATGTAGAAAGCGCACTGTGCTGCCCTCTCCTTCCTAGATCTTCAGCTGTGTCACTGCTTCCTGATTGCTGGGGGGGTGGGGGGTGTGGGGGGGTCTGAGACAGGAGGAGAAGCTGTTGAAACGAGGGCTGTGAATTTAGTTTGTTTGCCGTTACGTTTGGTTTGGTTTTGTATGGGGTTTTTTTGGTTTTTGGGGTTTTTTTTTTTACCAATTGGGCAGCTCCCTTTTCCACAAGCCTTTGTGACTGTAGAACTATTGTAGAAAAAAAAAAAAGTTCTTTTCTATATATAAAAAGAAATTATCCAACGCAGTAATATTGGTACCTACCATTTTTTCACTTCTGTTTAAAAAAAAAAAAATATGTATTTTTAGCAAGATAACTTGGGTAATCTTCTAAAAGAAATTAAAAAAAAAAAATCTCACTGTTAGTGACTTTGATGCCTTTTAAAAATAAGAGCTTTTTCATTTCATTCCATCTTTAAAATTTTTTATCTTTGTTGTAGAATATTAAAAACTATTTTAAGAAAGATAAAAATTCTCTTTAAAGAGATCTCTAGAGTGTGTGAATAGGAGCTCCAGATGCCTCTAAAAGCCGCATGTACAAATGAAGCTGAGTCTATTCCTGTCTGTTTATATTTGCTTTTCCTGTTTTGTAACCTCTTTGTACTTTGTTCATGGTGACTTGTAAGCTAAGGGGAAGGGGTGCCTAGATGCCTTTGTAATTCTCCATGTCATACGCTCCTGGCTGGATGGTCTCCCTTCCTCTCCTTGTATGTAATATCACTTTTTTTTCCCCTTTCTAGCAAGTACTTTCAAAAGAACTCTGTACATTTTAACATAAAAAATAAATTATGTTGAGCCATTTTGGATGTCAGTTGTGCATGTGGATTTTTTTTTTTTTCCTTTCCATTTGAGCAGTGAACTCTGTCACTGATCATTGGTCCTGGGAATGGGATTCTCTGCTGACCTTTTGATGGAAGAGAGGTGGAATTTACTTGTGAGATCTCTGTCCATGTTAATTTTTGTCTACAGCTTCTCATCAGAGAAAGATCAAGATGAAAAACCAAAAACTTGAAAGCTTCTTCAGAAATCATCACTTTTCAGTTCCTCTCTGCAAGGGCTGCCCAAAGCCTACGCAAATTGTGTTAGCTGTTTTTTGTCAGCTTCTCTTTGTACGATCACTGACTTGTGCTCTTAAAAAATTGCAATGTGTGTTTGAAGCTTCCCCCCCAGCTTTCAATTTGCTCTCATCTTTATAATTACCACTTTGGATAGGAGAGTGAGAAATTTTACCTGGCAAAGTTTACCCTGCAGCTTCAAGGCAGAATTGAATGAGTGACGATCTCGACGGTGCTGTCCCACTCCTTCTGTCACCGTGTGGAGTTCTCTGCAAGCTCATGATGTTCACGACACTAGATGGAAGCAAAGTTCCAGCGAGTGTGTGATCATTGCCAAAGTTTCCCTGTGATAAATGTTGTAGTGATAACCACCAACTCGGTCTCCTTTGGCAAGCCAAGGGCAGCCTGCCTGTTGTTTCAGGTACCCAACAATCCAGAGCTGTCTGGCAGAGTCTCCAGGGGAGTGGGAAGGGTGGGAAGAGGCCAAGGAATCTTCCAGAGGTTTTTCCACAGATGTGCTGTCACCAGTATATCTTCCAAGTAAGCAAACTTTGTTTGTGTGTTATGGTAAATAAATGAAAAGGACCTTGAGAACTAGTAAAATTGGTGCGCTTTTCGTATCTCCAGTCCTCACCGTGATGAAATGTAAGTTTATGTAAGGTGAGGATGATGCTGCATCTTCCTTTAAGCTGATACATTTTTTCTTGGGCTCGTTACAGTTGTTTATTGAGGCACCTGAATTTTCAGATCAAACATGTCAAGATACAGGTAGAAAGTTAAGCGTACAGGGGCACTCCTGGGCAATTTATTCATTTGTTCTCACAACGGTTTTTAGGTTATTCAAGCATGAAGAAGAGAGCGAACCAGGGTGCCCTGTGATTAAAGTTTTCACTACTTTAATCACTTGTGAATTGCAGTGAGTACATCAACTGGTAAGAGCAGGATCTCAGTAGGTACACATCCTGTGTGTTTGGATGTATGTGTATTATTTTCCCATAGTTGGTGCTGGAGTTAAGACTGAATTAACCATTCTCTGCTAGAAAGCTGTTCGATCACTCATAACTTACTTTTAATTGTTTTGAAGTTGTTCATTAAAGGAAGCTTTGGCACTGTCCAGTAGCAAAGTTATGAGGTAGTGGGTGCCACCCTAATGTGCCCTGTTTTTTCCATACTTAAATGATTGTGGTTTGGGGTCTTTTGAGTTTTGCCTGTTATTTTCTGTATACACTGAATTTAGCAGATTTGATTTGACCGTTAAAAGGTGCTCGGCTTGAATTGTTACCTAACTACAATACTATTGGAGTCAGCTTTTATTTATTACCAATTTTCAGAAACATCTCTCATTTTTAGGATACAATATGGGTTTTAAAATTAAAATACCAGCTGAGAACAGTTGCATGTCCTCCAGCAATTCACAATGGCTTTGACTTCAAGAATTAATGTGCTGAGTGATTAGAGTAGAGTATAATTCTGCTGCTTTAGGTAACTCTAGAATTTGAAATGGTCATGGCAAATCACTTTCATGAAATAACAGCACATAGTTATGTTCTAGTAAAACGCTGGTCATAAACTGACAAGTAGGGCAATTCAAAGTCTTTATCTGGTGCCTTGGAACTAAATTATGGTTACACATGCTGATAAGAAATACTTTTCAATAACTGTTTGAGATCTTTGCAATGCTTAATCACAAGCTGTTAAGCTCGGGGTGAGCAGGGCCAATGCTAATAATAATAATAATTAAAATTAAACTTCTTGTGCATTTCTCAGTTCTTGAGGTAGTTGAAACTATTTTAAGAAGAAAAAGCAAACATTTAGATAGGAAGATAATGATTTATAACGACTTTCTAGCTTTGTGGGCCAAGGAACAAAGGTAAGTGTTTATGGAAATCTATAAACAAGATCATGGAAATGTGATTCCAGAGTTAATGAGCTAATAAACAGTAACTGCTAGTTAAGAAATATTTACAAAAAGCATTATTTGATCAAATAGGCTGCACTGTTAATAACTTTCACTTCTTGTTTGGAAAAAAAACCAAACAAACCAAACCAAAACTTGTTTGTGTGGGCTAACTTGATGATAACTACGTTTAGGAGCCATGAACAAGGTGACCTCTTTTTTAGAATCTTGTCATACAATCAACTCCTACCATTAGAGAATGACTAAATAGAGGAGGGGTTTTTTTTGTTGAGGTTGCTTTTTTTTTTGAGAGAGAGAGTTGCCAAGCTAGAACAAGGTCAAAATCAGACTATCTTGAGGTGCAAGAACCTTATAGCATGGTGTGAACAGCTGCTGCTGCAGGCTCTGCATTGCCACAGCCAGATATCATACTGTGGGCATAGTGAGAGTTGTTCCATTCAGCACTGTCAGGTTTGCTCTAAATTCATTGATACATGGACCAAAATGTCTGTTACCAACTCAAAATATACAGGGAGGAGTTTGAATGCGACCCACAGCAACAAACTACTGCCTGGGAGACTAGCGGTATGGTTTTGAAATAGCCTAACTGAAAGGAGAATGATCTCGAAAGGGTCTGACAGTTCTGAAAGCTCATCAGTGAGATAGTTAAGAAAATGCCAAAAAGAACAGAACCATCTTAATTAGGTTCCCAACTCAGGGAAGAGAGCTCCTTGCTGAGATCCTATCTCTGCAGTAATAGAGGAATGCAGACAGATTGAGGCAGACTAAGTTTACAGCAGGTAAGGTGAGGCCTGCTGCATCTTTTATCTTCACAGCTTGTCAGCCAGAATAATTTACCTAAAAATAGCTGCCTGAAGTTGAGCTATGAATGTAAAATCCTTTTGTCCCGAACACAGAGAATCTCAGCAACTTCACCAAACATTGATCTTCACCTAGAGCAGGGCAGGACTCCAGCTACACGTTTAATCTCTTGAAACAGCTGCAGTACCTTGCAGACAGAGTCAGGAACTCATTTCTGTGCTTCCTTCCTTATAGGAGGTTCTATTCTGGAGGACAGCTCTGTATGTGGAATTGGCACATAATAACCTTGTTCATTCTGTGTGATTATTTTCTTAAGGGTTCCCCTGTCAGTATCTATTTGTTCTCCCTTCCCAAATACTGTACCCTGAATGAAACTTTGGAATAGGGACTCTATTGTCAATATGTTTGTCATTTGTGTCACATAGTAGAATTCCAGTCTGTGACTGAGGTACCAGAGAGTTATCATAGTACAAATAATCTGTTTTCAAGGAAAAAGTGGTAAATATGGTGCTCTGTGCCAAATAATTAAATAAGGTTCTTGAGAAGTTTCTTTTATACTAACGTGTTGGGTGGTGTATGCACATGGTACCTTTCAGCTAAAGGAGGAGGTCTGTTTACTGAAATTCTGTCATCCTCTGTTTCCTCATTTTATCCAATAGGAACAAGCAGCAACAAGAAATGACACATCTACTGCCAGATATTTCCCAAACAACTTCTCCAAAGAAGAGAAAAATCATTGTTGGACAAAAAAATGATGTGGTGAGTTAAGTGAAATTATTACTAAACCCATTTCCCACTTGTCCTGTCCTGAGTCCTTGCTGAAATAGCATGAATAGTGAAGAAGATGAACTTCTCTTCATGTACAGCAGAGCGCTAGGGTCCCTTTCTGCCAACCATACACCTACAGCACATAAAATCTTGATATCAATCATAGGTCAAATGCTTCATAACTTGGAACATCCTAAATGTAAGCCCCTGCACAGGACAATCTTATAGGTATGGCAGAGATACCTAATTCCAGTTAACTCAGACTTTTAAATCATGCTGTCAAAATTCAAGACATGTTTCACAAACAACCACCACTGACTCCAAAGACCATTTCATAGAATCAGTTTGGTTGGAAGAGACCTCTGGGATCATCGAGTCCACCCTTTGCCCTAACACCCCCATGTCAACCAGACCATGGCACTAAGTGCCACCTCCAGTCTTTTCCTAAACACCTCCAGGGATGGGGACTCCACCACCTCCCTGGGCAGCCCATCCCAATGCCTAACCACCCTTTCTGTCAAGAAATGCCTCCTCATTTCTAGCCTGAACTTCCCCTGGCCCAGTTTCAGACGATGCCCCCTTGTCCTGTCATGAGTTGCCTGGGAGAAGAGACCGACCCCCACCTGGCTACACCCTCCTTTCAGGCAGTTGTAGAGAGCGACCAGGTCTCCCCTCAGCCTCCTCTTCTCCAGACCAAACCCCCCCAGCTCCCTCAGCCGCTCCCCATCAGACTTGTGCTCCAGACCCCTCACCACCTTCATTGCCCTTACCTTGGACTCGCTCCAGCCCCTCAAGGTCTGT
>NW_009627059.1:0-16359 GCF_000690535.1 Cariama cristata
CCCCATCCGAACCAGTCCTGGCTCTGCGCTGGGCCAACTGGAGCGCCTGGGTTGGCACCTGGCCGCCCGCTTTCATGGCACCACCAGTGGGGACCAGCAGCCCGCCCTTCCCTTCGTCGGTGCCTGGTGGCCCCTTGCCAAGGGGCTATGAAAGGGCTCGTTTCGTGGACGTCCGCATGGGCAAAGGGGTGCGGGGATCCCGGGGGACGAACCGCATCCCCTCCCCGCTGCAGCCGGGTGCTCCTGTCTCGCTGGAACCCCCGGGCTGGACCCCCATCCCGGCTCACCCCGTGCTGAGCATTGTCTGGGTGTTGCTGGAGGGAGGGTTGGTTGTTTTCCAAACCCTGGATATTGAGGGCTCTCGAGGGCAGCGTTACTCCGAAATCTCTGGCAGTGAGGAACTGGTTGGGTTTTCCCAGGCGGCCTCGCAGGGTGGCTGCAGCATGGGTGAAGCTGGTGGGGTTGGGGGCTACCATGTGCCAAGCGGCCTCGAAACCATGTCACCGAGTGCCGGCAAGTCCCGCTTATCTGCTCCAGGGCTGAGAGTGGAGACTTGGGGCAGCATAGACCAGGCTTTGCGCTGGTCAGGAGCGTTGCATCCTGCGTGCTGGGAGCAGAGGTTGTGTTTCCACCCTATGTTTAGAGCGCCTGAATTTCCAGAAGCTGTCCAAGAAGAGTGGGGAAGCCATTTGGGGAGATGCTCCCACCTTTTGCCGTGCTCAGGGACCCGCAGGGCCAGCAGTCCTACTTAAATCCTACTGCTTGAGGGTCCTGTGCGCACGAGCTCCTACTTTTGGGGTTCCTTCTCCTGCTGTGACAGGAGCTCTCGGTGAGGTGCCCCACATGTTCCCACAAGACGTGGAGGGAGGCCGTGGGTCAGGGGAGCAGGTCCGTAGCTGGTTGGATTCTAACGGTGGCCTGTGATTTACGGAGGTGATGTGGCCTCGTGAAGTGGCCTGAACCATTGTATGGGATGCCATATACGGCTCTGCCCGTGTCATCTAGGATGACTTGGAGTTCAACCAAAGTAAGACTGGGAGTTGTGCTGGGGGAGTGATTAACGCAGACATAGATCCTTACCTAGACAAGATTTGTTGAGTTTAGGATTGAAAAGGTGTCTTCTGCTGAGTGCTGTGGTTTGTGTCTCCTCTCGGTGCTGTCCTTGCCCTTGCTGGTTGTGGGTGATGTGTGACCAAGCTTGGTTAGAGCAGCAACGTGGCCGAGTCCCCCGCCCAGCAGAAAGCTTTGCTCTGAAGGCTGTGACTTGACCCGTTTGGGCCGTTGGCTTTTGTGATCCTAAGTTTCAGTTAGTTGCAAGTGCCCTTCCAAACGAAGGGGTGGAGACACCTGCGTCAGCCCAGAGGCACAAAATACTGGTCTGCCTTTTCAGATTCCTGCAAGCCACCGCTGAGGCAGGTGCGGGCGTTGCTGGCCTCCTGCCCGGGGCAGGGGTGGTCCCCTCCGCGGGACGGGAGCTGTGCTGTGGGAGCATGTGCTTGCAGCATGGAAGGTCTTCCTTCTCCTGCTGCCCCGGAGCTCGCCCACACCCAGACTTTCTATTCCTTTCATGCTTTCAAACTTGCCCTTAACCTTGTTCTTCTTCTGCAGTTTGCTTCCTCTTGGTCCTCTGTTCTCCCTGACCCACCTGAGTGCTCCTCCTGTTCTCAGAGGATGACCCGGGTCGTTTCGGTCTCCTGCCGATCTCTAAAACACATCTTTTCTGTCTGCTCTTTTGCAGACTGTTCTTAGAGAATTGCTGGCAAAGTCAGTAATGTCACCCATCTGGTCATGCAGAAAATCCCAAGATTTTCCCTGCTATCGAGGCTTTTGGCATTTGCTTCTCAGGTTGTGACAACTGCTGTAGGAAAAGGGATGTGTAATTTCCCAAGGAGGGGTGAGATGCTCTTGTTTTACAGCCACAACTTAAAAGCTGCAGGGAGAAAAGCAGGTCCTGCTTCTGCTTTGCTGTCCCCATCCCACTGCGATGCTTTCAGCCCCTGCGATGCTCTCAGCCCTGGGGAAGTCTGCTGAAAATGTGGAAGTGCTGCAGCAGGCAGGCTGCAAAACAGACCCTGAAATTTGGGCAAGTGAAGCAATTTGTAAAAGCTTGTCTAATTAAAAAACCCCCCAACAACTAAGTCAAATAAAACTTTTGCATACCTCTCTTCTTGCTGAAATACATCAGAGTTTCCTTGGTGTCTGTTTTTTACTGTAAATTATAAGCTCTTGCTCGGGGTGGATTTATATCTTATAAATCACACTGTCAGCTCAGAGTTGATGTTCAAAAGCTGGACACAGGCTGGAGTCGTTTTGGGGTGATAGACAATAGGTGTTTAGTAGCCCCTAAGTTTCATTTCAGTGTTTAAAATGAGGTTCCCGCATGTGAGCTACTCAACATTTACGATGATTAATTGAACAATTTTGTTTCGGTTCTTCTCAGGGTCTGATGGTGGATGTGGCAGGAGCTTCTCTAGAAGTTTAGTTTCCTTGTACTTGTTCCCGCTTGGCCCCTTGAGTACGTCTGAATTGCTTGTTGTTGGGATGTCTTCACTTGCTCGCTACATTTTTCTTTCCTTTTGGTGTCCAGATTAATGCTTGCCTGGGGATCCTGTGTGCTTCCATTGTTGTTAAGTGCCTGGCTGGTAATATATTAGTCTTCATTTAAAACCTTACCTCGGAAATGTTCAACAGCACCTAAAAAAAAAAAAGCCCATGGGCTTTTGTTCTTTTTAATGAAGTTGGGAGAAATGCAATGAAAATAATCTCTTGCACTTTGCATAAAAGAACTCAATTAATTTCCCAGCTTTGCCTTTAGCTTCTCTACTCCTTGCAGCTTTCGGCTGGCAGCTTCCGCGGTGTCAGGTACCCTCTGCTCTGCTCCGTCCCACAGCTCAGTTTTGTAAAACTTTTGGCTGCAAAAGCATGTCGATACTGGCGGAGCGGCTCACGGGTTGCTGCTAGGATGGCCCTTTGAGTGCCAAGAGAGTTTGAACCATTTCCTAAGAGACCATCAGAAGGAGGAGGACCTACACGGTCCCTTGGGCTTGGTCCAGGTAGCCTGAGCCCAGGACTGGGTTTAGTGTCTGAAAAACCTTGGCATCTGAGTCGGGTTTGTCCCAAGTGAGCATCGTTAGGTGGTGAGGATTGATCAGAGATCCACTGTTGGGCAGGAGCTGGTGGAGTCATCTTAATGTTGGCAGAGTAATTGGCTTTAAGCAGAGCAGCAGCATGCTGTCCCTGTGAGTAACTCCGATGGTATCTCTGTCGGGAGCCGCTGGTGCGATGCTGGCTGCTTCACGCTTGGTGCCCGAGAGCTCTTTGTGCGGACGTGTATTTGCACATGGGCGTCTTTTCCCACCCCCGTCCGGAGAGCTCTGGGAGCCTCCCAGGCAGCGTGTGAGAGGGCAAGATAAAATGCCTGGTTTTGGGAGCCCCAGGCGCAGTGATCTTGGCAGATATTGTGGGCTTATCTGTCCTTTTTCCCTTATCCTATTCCTGGCCAGAGTGGGAATTCAGCTGTGGCCGGAGCACGGCCGGCGTATGGGGCTGGGAACAGCTGCCCGGGTAAGCGAGACGGCGAGGACGAGCAGGAGAGCTATCAGATGTAGCGCTGCTTTGGGACAGGGATTAATAGCAGAGAGGCGGGTGAGTCAGGATCCCTTCTGAATTCCCAGCAGTGACGTCTGTCTGTCCGTCCGTCCCTCCTTCCTCCTGCGGAGCCTCTCATCTCAGTGCTGAGCCCCGGCATTAAAGGGGTCACTGGATGGGTTTCCATCTGAGAAAAGACAGGCAGCTGCTGCTGCTGGAAGTTTCTGACTTCTGTGTGAAGCTCTAAAGACAACCTTTTTTTTTTTTTTTTTAAAAAAAAAGACTTTTTAAAAGCCACCCTGGGTAGCTCTGGAGGGCTGCAGGGTGCGGTGGACCTGGTGCTGGCTGCTCCGTAGGCGTGGAGGAGCAGTTGGGAGGGTAGAGAGTAAATGAGCTCTCCAGTCTGGCTTTCCTCCCTTTCATCTGAATTCTTACTGTAACTGTTTAAAGCTGCTTAATAGCCATAAGCAGATATAAATAACCCTTTGAAGCTCGCTTTATCCCAGTGAAGAGTTTTGGTTGTCTGCCACGGTACCTGAGGGGTCATCATCTTCTGAGTGAAAAGAAACCTGGGTGTTTTGTCCCGATGCTGTGGTGCCACGCACTCCCCTGCCACATGCTCTTGTAAATACCTGCTGTGTTATCTTGATGTTCTTGACATCCTTGCCTTCGTTTCTGTACTTTTATTGCTGGAGCACTGGAAGATCACAGGAACAAAGAGGCTAGCAGAAAAGTAAGCAAAAGGATTCCTCTTTGGTGTCCCCTGTTAGTGATGCTGGTGTAAAAGCAGAGGTGTTGGAAGAGAGGTGGTGGAAGCCCCATCCCTGGAGGCATTCAGGGTCAGGCTGGATGGGGCTCTGAGCAACCTTGTCTAGTTGGAGATGGCCCTGCTTACCTCAGGGGGTCTTGACTAGATGACCTCTAAAGGTCCCTTCCAGCCCAAATGATTCTATGAGCCATCTGTGTCACCGGTGTGATGGGTCAGCAGTGGTGAGTCTCTGCTTGCAGCCGATTCTTCTGCCTCTGCTCATGGCCTGGATGTGCGCTTAGGTGGCCCTGCTGTGCATGACATCCCCTGGGATGGGAGGTGGGGGCTTTTCTTCAGGCCGTCGGCAAAATGAGCAAATCTCGTCCTGGCAAACTGCTGTCAAGGGAAGAGAAGGCAAAAACTGGGCAGCAGATCGGGAACTGGCTGCAGGAGATGCTGAATGTGCTGGGGCCCTGCAGTCTCCTGCCCAGCCATGGCAGAGCTCCTGCTCAGGCTCTGCTCCCGTGAGATGGCAGCGGAGGAAGAGTTTGGTGTTCCCTTCGGTCGAGGTTATGCCCTGCCTGTAGGAAAGCACAGAGCCAGATCTTAATTAAGGCAGCAGTAAAGAAGCAGGAGTGACCTGGGAGGCAAATGGAGAAGCCTTCTGAGTGTCTCCATTTAGTTCCCACGTGCCTGAAAGCTTTTCATAAATGTGTGGTTCAGAGATGGGGTTAAGATCCAGGATTTCTGTAGCTGCTCAGCACTGCCTTAATCAAGGAGTTTCCAAACCCTTTTGTGCTGAAGGCTACGTGGAAAGGTGTCTTGTGGGACATCCCTCCTCCCCAGCCTGCAGATGTCAAAAAGCTCTGCCAGGAGCCCTTGGCACAACGTGCGGGTGAGAAGGAGCCGGAGGAGCCTGGGCTGTGTGAATGCCGTTAATCTGGATGCGAGGCCTCAGAGCACAACTCATCAGTTGTGCTGCAAATGAAAAGTGCTGTATAAATTGCTGACTTGCAAATTAACCCCACGATACTCCTGCGCAGCAGCTGAGCCGCAGGCAGCGTTGGCTCCTGGGGCTGCCCTGGGGCTGCTGCTCGTGGTAGGGAGATGAAGCTTGCAGGGAGTGAGGAGCAGACCCGGGTGGTCGGCCTGGAAGGCAAAACTTTCACATTTTTTATAAAATGGAGATTGCTGCTGTGCGTTGTGAAAGCTTCCTGGTGCGGGAGGAGGCTATATGGTGCTGCAGCCTCTTATGAAGGATGCTCACTGTCCTCAAAGCATTTGTGATGGTTGCTTGGTACCTTTTTTAATCCCCTACGAAAATGAAGGGTTTAATGTATTTCTGTAGTGGCAAAACGTGATACCATCAGGTTTCCAGGTGCAACATGCATAGTTTGGGCATGTGAGCAGCGCCTTGCCCCAGTTCCCAGCTGCGTACCAGCAATGCCAGGGTGCTCGCCGTAAGAAAACCAGCATGCTCTCAGTGTCGGCTGTTTGCTGCACTAGAGTGAGGTTCTGACTGATTGCTGGGTAATTAAAAAAGCCTTCGGGACCAGTCCATGACTGGTGTTAGAAAGTCTGCACGAGCGTGGAGCGTTTGCATGGCTCATGGGAGGACACGAATGGTTTAATATTGCGCAGGCAATTATTTGGATGGTGGTTGTGCTCAGCAGCTGAGCAGAGGGTCGGGATCCTGACATGCCTGATGCTGCATCCGTGCTCAAAGAGATCATCCCAGGAGTTTGCTGTGGCTCGTCTCACCAACACGTCTCTCCCCAGGGGTCCTGGTCGGGGTGGTCCTGCGCTATGGCATCCATGTCCCCAGCGACGTCAACAACGTGACGCTGAGCTGCCAAGTACAGACCAGTCCTGCCACGCTGCTGGTGAATGTCAGCGGGAAGTACTATGAGTACACCCTGAAGGGAGAAATCAGCGCCCAGGAGCTCAATAATGTCCAGGATAATGAGATGCTGAGAAAGGTAAGGGAGTCAGCGAGTGGAGAGGTGAGCGATGCTCCCCACTCCTTCCGTGGGAATGGGTCCTGTATCTGCTGGATTAAGTTTTAGATTTAAGATTTGATTTTATTTGATTTTATTTGATTTGATTTGATTTTTAACTTGGGTTAAATTGTGATCAGCTACAAATTATAAGTTGAACACAATGTAATGAAACTCTAGTTTCAGCAGATCTTAATTTAAGCTGTTTAGACTCTAGTCTGTGTCTCCAGAAGATAGCAGACACATCCTCAGCGTTGACTCGACAGCATTTCATCTGGCAGAGGTCCAGGGTTTCCTCCATGTATTTTATATGACATTCTTATTTTCATTTTGTCTTGCGAAGTCTTAACAAACCATTTAACTGTGGGTTTTCTTTTTTTTCTTAACAGGTGACTTTTGATCCTGAAGTATTTTTCAACATTTTGCTTCCTCCAATTATATTTTATGCAGGCTACAGCTTGAAAAGGGTACGTGCCTTTACAGCACCTACATTTTTAGTTCCTCTACCTCCAGAGCATTTTTATTACTTGAGCGTGCTTTAATGCTTGCTCAGCAGGCCGAGGCTGCGGCGCTGGGTACGGTTTTCCCCAGTACATGCAGGACTGTAGGAAGCAGGGCTGGGAGTGCTCCAGTCAGTCTCATCTGTCCCTCTGCCCCGGGAAGGGTCAGCGACTTCAGCCATTTCCAGCACGGGTTTGCACAGGGGTTTTTGAGGTCAGCTGGGCCATTTCAGCCATCCTTGCTTTTGAAACACATAGGAGGGTGGGAAGGTTTTAGAAAGCAGCAGCTCTCTGAAATGCTGATTTGGAAGGAGAGGAAAATGATCCTGTTTACCTTGCGGGAGAACGAAGGAGGAATGCTGCTGGGTTAGGAAATCAGTTCCCAGGACTTGGAACAGCACCTTATTAAATACATGGGTCCAAGAAAATGATATGTTCATGTTTATTAACGCTGCATTAACATTTGCTGGTCTAGTGTACAGTGTACACCGTTGTGCTGGGCAGTGTTCAGCCTTGCTTGTCCAGCTCGTGGTGTCTGAGCTAGGTCCAAGTTGCTACGAACACTGTGGGTGCCTGTGCAGGTTTGAAATAAATTGTTAGCAAAATATAGTTATTTTTCTTTCTTTTCTCCTCCTTCTAGAGGCACTTCTTCAGAAACTTGGGATCCATCCTGGCATATGCCTTTCTCGGCACTGCAATTTCTTGCCTGGTGATCGGGTGAGTATCTGGAGCTGGTCTGGTTCTTCTGCGGGGGTTTGAGCTGCGCTCAGCGGCAGTGCTCTGAGCTTGGAGCTGTGGCGCCTAATCTCAGCCCTGAAAGATCACACAGACTCTCTGTAAATAATAACAGTAAATAATAATATAATATAATAATAATAACAGTAAATAATAATACTATTTACTGTCCAAACTTTTGCTGTCTAATTGCATAGTGCTTTCTCAGCACCCCATACAGAATAGTTATATACATGGCAAGGAAAGTTTCACACTTTTCTGAAGATTGTCTGGAAAAAAACAGTAACTTCAAATTATTAAAAGCACAGCCCTAAGAAGCGTGAGACACAAGAGTAGAGGGTAGGATCATAAACGCATGTCCTGTCCTTACTTGCTGGAAGCAGGTGCCTAGCGAGCACAGATTGTGTTTCAAATTATTTATCCCTGTGCGCAGAGGGAGCTAGATGATTCCTGCTCTGAATAGCAGCAGGCAGGCTGGCGTAGGGTGCTTTCCACTGGAGAGTCCCGTGGATTCAAGCAAACTCAGCATCCGCATTATCTGTTCCTCACTGAAAGTTTTGGCCATTTCAAGGTCATCCCACTGAAATGTGTTAATGGGAAACACTGCAAAGCGATTGTGAGACTCCCCGAGCCTGGCTGCTGCTTTTCTTTAGCCATGTTATGCTCGTGGAGGAGTTTCAGTCCCGGTTCCTCGCTGGCACCGTGTTTGTGGTCTGGTGTGGCGGGTGCTTTGGTGTGTGTGGTCCTGGGGTTTTACCAGGCTCAGCTCATGCGATACAGTTCTTCGTTTTTCCTGCGTTTGGATAACTTTAGGGGTTAATCTGGCAAATTCAGGGGAATCAAGCCCATTTGAATGTCGTTTTAATGCACTGCAGAGATGAGTAATTGCCTCTTCTAATCACCAGCTCTGTCGTGTATGGCTGCGTGGCGCTGATGAAAGTCACTGGGCAGCTCGGAGGAGACTTCTACTTCACTGACTGCCTCCTATTTGGTGCCATTGTATCAGCTACTGACCCAGGTATGTCAGATAATTATTTTTTCCCTCATTTTACCTACATCTTGATCTGGCTTGAGTTGTGATGGAGAGGGGAAGAAAGTCTGAAACCCCTGCAAATTCCTTCTGAATTTTGGAGTTTAATTTATTTGTGACATTCTTAGAGGTCAAATTTGTCTCCATGCCTTTCTATTTCCTTCCGGTTACGTGTAATACACCTGCCAAACCTCTGCTTTCCTGAATCTTTGTTGGCAGTGGAGTCCTAGGCAGTCTCCCTCTTGACTTCACTGGGTTTTGGAACAGGTCCGCTGTGCTGATGCAGAACAAGATGTGTAATGTGGGGAGGGTTCAGTTGATAGTTTTAGTTAGTTTAGCAATTTTCTTCCGCTTCCATTCGGGTGGGATT
This sequence comes from Cariama cristata, assembly GCF_000690535.1. Taxonomy (NCBI): domain Eukaryota; kingdom Metazoa; phylum Chordata; class Aves; order Cariamiformes; family Cariamidae; genus Cariama; species Cariama cristata. The sequence continues at coordinate 8,969 of NW_009627059.1, forward strand.
TTGGAAGCTGCTAATCTAATTGAAAATTGATCTTAATTAGCAGTAGCGAGGACAGTAGTGACATCTTGGTCTACTGAGGCACTTTATAAATCAAAACTATGAAAGACACACCTTGTCCAACTGAATTTTACTTAGTTCACGATTGCTTTTACACGGTAGCTGTTTATTTGCATGTTCCAACTTTACCTAAAAACACAGGACCACAAAAAGGCCTCTCTTTCCTCCTGCTCTTTGCTGAACAGGGCTTGAATTTCTTCCTTTGCAGCCTGGCTACTACGTTTGAGACCAGCGTGCTGGGGCTGGGGAGTGGCAGCATTGCCCCCCTCCCAATGGTACAGTAGCTTTGGCAGATCTTTTTAAATGCAGATATTGCTCAGTTTTGCTTGGAAGGGAGAGATTGCATGGCTGGCTAAGCCAAGTCTTCTGCCCTTTTGAAACAAGTGCCAGTGGCTGTCATTTCCAGATGAATTGGGACATTTACCTGCTCATCTTAACAATGAGTCGTTTCTGTTTTCAAAAGCAAAATCAGGAGCATTGTATGTATATGCATATATGCAAGAATAATGCTGCAGAACATAACCTGCAGCATAACGTGGCAGTAGCCACATCTGTCTGCCAGGTGGAGACGCAAGATGTGCATTCCCCATGAGTTTTTAATAATTTATTTTTTATGTTTCCCTAAGATTTGCCAGGTAGTGGTGTGGCTATTACTGCTGATATTTTTATTTTTTTTTTAAAAAAAAAACAACTTAAAAAATAAGCTAAAATGATTTTCCAGCTTCTCTGAGCATATCTTGGATGGGTGTGTGTTCAGGCCACCGGTTCCTTTAGTGCAGAGCTGTTCGTGTGTGGCTGTGAGGTTAAGCATCCTCCCCGTAACTTAGCCGGGGTGTTGATATCGAGAGGGGACACACATTTGCAAAGTGGGGAGCACCTCACAGACGTGATGGTAGTGTGGTAGATCTGAATGGCAGATGGGCAGAGGCCAGGCAAGGACCGTAGGTAGAAGTAATGCTTAGAAATGCTGCAGGCGAGCTGTCGGTGTTGCGTCCCTTCTTCAGGCTTGCAAATAGGAGCAAGAAGATTTCACGGGTAAAAATGGAGCGTTTCCCCCTGTGTAAATGGGCTGAACCCCCTTCAGTGTGCACAGATGAGTCCCTGAATGCTGTTTTAAAGGACTTCCAGAGAAGTTGGTTGGAATTAGCTCAGCCCTCTGCAGCAGACGGAGCTGTGCATGATGTACCATGTGTTACATCTTGCTTGCTTTAGATGTTGTGCTGTTTTTGCAAGGTTGATACACAAAGCCTGCTGCGTTTTCATTATCTTCTTGGAGCCACTGGATCGCGAAAGGGCTTGAGGGTGCTCTGATCTCTGCCATGTGGCCATAAATCACAAGAAAGCCCTACGCAGAGCTTGAGACAATGCCTATTTTTTTCCAGTTAGGTCTGAAACGTTAACACATCTGTGCTGGCACTTCCAGTGTGTCAGCCTACGTTGAATCTGAGGATTTCTCTCAGAGTATCAGGGATGGAAGGAAAAGACAGCCATCGTCCTGCACAAGCCTGCATCCTCCTGCCCTTGGGCAGGTGGAGGAAGACTCTCCCTGACGCTCTGAGCTAACAGCATCCCAAAAGCTGGGTGGCTGGCATCAGCATGGTACCGTGGTCCAGCCTACGTGTTCAGACCCTCAGGAAGCTCAGAGCAGAGTTTGCTCATGTCTGGCTGCAAAAGACTTAATAGACCTAGTGCCCAGGATGTGTTTTAGTAAAAGGAGGAGGAGGGACATGATAAAGCAAATCCAAATCTGAAAGGGCAGAAGGAAGACTATCAAAGAGAGCACAGGGGCTGGCTGGCACCATCGCGCTGGCACCATAGCAGCAGACTGGCACAAACGTGCAGGAAGTCAGCTTTCTAAAAAGGGACGTTTTGTCTTTGATTACCCCAAAATAACGGCACCTTTTTGAATGTCTCTCTATTTTTCTATTTGTCAGTGACTGTTCTTGCCATATTCCATGAACTCCAGGTTGATGTTGAGCTGTATGCCCTTCTCTTTGGCGAAAGCGTCCTCAATGATGCCGTTGCCATAGTGCTGTCTTCGTAAGTGTGTTTTGTTTTTATTTTTAATTGTTATGTATGTTACATGTCAGGCGTTGAGGTAAGCCACTCGGCCTTGCTCCTGTAAAAGAAGAGCATCGGTGTTTGCAAGAGCAGATTTCCAGATTAAGTGTCCCCAAAAACCATAGTGACCTTCTGATGCATCTCCTCATTGCAGATTGCAGCTTGGGGTTGTGGGTTGTCCTTACAGCTTCCCCTTGCGTGATGGATAGTTTTGTTTTGCTTTTATGGCTGGATGACCCAGCCAGAAGGAAGTTTTTATGTCCCTCTGAAACGGAAAAAGCACCGTTGTCTGTTTTTCAGACACAGGATCCCACTGAAACCGCTTGCTGATGGCTTTGCTCCTACCTGCCTGCCTTCCCATCCACAAATACCTGCTTTTGTTTAGGTGGTAATAGTTGGTAAAGCAGCTGTTCCCTTTCTCTCCCCACTTGCTGTGCATCAAGAAGATGGTATTTCTTACAGCCAGAGTTAATACCCCGGACTGAACACATGGGAAACTTGCTGGCTTTCTAAAGAATGTGTTATATTCTTTAATATTTTATGTCCTCTGCATGTAGGACATATTTTATCTGCGTTTTCACTGTGTTGTCATTATGAGAATTTGTTTGGAAATATATAATATCTGCAATGGTGACAGGTTAATGTACAGCTAAGACTAATGCAGAAAATATTTCTGGAATACTTGTCACTCCAGCGTGCTGGTTGCGTGGGCTTTACTGAGGTGGAGGCAGCAAGTAACATATTGTGAGCTGAGTATCGTCACCCGCATGAGTTGTATTTACTGAATTGAATGTTTCTGTTGAGGTTTCTGGAACCGTTTGTATTGCTTGCTCTGGCTTTTGTGCTGGATGTGTCACCGCTGATGTGAGAGTAAATGTTGCACAGCCAGGTCATGTTTAAGAAGTGATCCCGAATGAGGAAGGGACAGGGTCTTCCAGCCTGTGCCGGGAGGTTCTGGGTGGGAGTGGGTGGGTTCAGCATCAGAGTAATGAAATTTGTGGTGGATCTCTGTACACGTAGGTGACCTCACCGTGCGTGGTGATTTGCTTCTTGCACTGTTTCAGTACCAGCTTTGTAGCTGTTACTCTGATTTCCCATCTTTCTCTTTCCACAAGCTAAGTTCAATCCACTCCTCTCCTTGAAGTAAGATAATTTGCACCAAACCAGCAGCTCTGAGCTGCAGTCAGTGGTTATTTTGCTGCAAGGCTTTTGTGCAGACCGCCCCAGCAGCATGCCGACTTCTCAGGGGCTTCTCAGCAGTTAACCCATACCCCTTTTAAAGCTTGCCGTGGTCTTTGTCTTCACGGTCACCATAAGCAGCGTAAGGCAGCCCCGGTCAGCACAGCGGGTATCGGTCGGTGCAGGTATCTCAAGGACCTGCCTCGAATCACCTGGACACAGCCACATCTTGGGTGCAAGGAGGAGGTGAAGACCTCTTGCTCCAGGGAGGACAGCTCCTCCAAGAGTAGTCCAGAGCTTCCTTTTTTAAAGGTTCCCCTTTTTTAAATTTAGTTTGGCATTTGCCTGTTTCACAGCAGAGGCATAAGTAGGGGAACCACATGGGGATGGTTCTGCTCCCACAAGCAGAAGACCTGCTCCCCAGTTAAGAGATACAAGGGTGAATTGGGAAGATGGAGAATCGGGGGGTTTCTGGACAGGTGGGATGTGTTGATGAAGGAGCTGATTTGGGTTCGGTCATTGCCCCGAGAATTGCTGTCAGCTCCTTGTTCATGGTAAAAGAGAGCGCTGCGGGGACCATCCCCATGCCGGGGGAAGGATGAGAAGCTGGGGGCTGGCGTTACCCCAGACTGGGGCTCCTCCGCTGTTTCTGCCGGGAGCTCGGTGCCCCCAAGGCTCCTCTTCTCCCTGCTTTCAGTCCCGGACGAATGTCTGTTCCCATGCTTGAGGAGCAAGATCCGTGCCTTGGTGTTCCTGCCTCCTGCTCTCCTGTCCTGGCCTGGCTCAGCGGTAGGGAACCGGTTGCAGGTTGAAGGGGAACTGAACCCAGAACCGAAAGCCGGTGGGCAGCGAGGTGCCAGAGCTGTGGTTTGGGAGCAGGGGGATAAATGCAGCTGCAGGGTCTCTACCTGCTTCTTCCAAAAGGAGGTTTCACAGGGGCTAAATGCCATGGGGAGCTCCATGGGCAGGGACAGGGGAAATAAAACACACAAAGAGCAGCTGGCAATAATGTCTTATTAGTGATACAAAAAGCAAAACCAGAAGGAAAACTAATGGGTTAAAACACAAAACCGACATCCAAACAGTTGGTTGTGGAGGGGAGGGGAAATGAAACCAGTCTAGATTGAAAAAAAACCTCAAAACCCCAAACCCCAGAATAAGAACACGTTGGTGAATAGGAAGTAGAGGATGGGACTGACGAAAGAAGCTAAATCACAGGGAGAAATCTGCGGCTTGCACTGTAAAAGACAGTGCAGAAAAATGAAATATATTAAAAGCAGGGACATTTAGCAAGGGAAGTGACCCATGACATGTTGGAAAGGGGAGGATTGTCATTCATGTTGCAGAAAAATGGTGTGTAGTTAGGGGAGAAAGCTGCAGGATGTGTGCGCAAGGCAGTAGCTTTGCATTCCAGCATAACTCGGGAGGTTAAAGAACAACTGTTTAAAGTTCACATCCAGGAGTTTTAACAGAGCCAGCCAAAGGATTGCTAACTAGGAAGTTAATGTTTTTGGTAAGTTTACATATAAGAAAACACTGTAAGGATTCAATATTAAAATGGGATTTAGGAGATTGGTGGGGGACCCCTATATGTCAGCCTTTCCAAGTAAAACAGTGGAATGGGTGATGCAAGGCTCAACTTATCAGGAGTTAGGAGGGAGCAGATTCAGAGATGGGATCAGCGTGGCAGACCGATTTGCCATCTCATCACAAAGATCTGTTGGAGTTTGGTGGATGAAGGTAATAGTGTTGCTGTAGTGAAGCGGCACGGTGCCGTTTGCCTTGCTACCCTGTGATATTTCACTTCAGAACTCAGAGCAGCGCAGAATAAATGTAGTGCACGTTAAATGCAGTAAAATGGCATAACTTAGAGTTCTCCAGGGGATATTCACATCAGCCGCCTCTGTGGAGTCGATGGAGAAATGTAGGCTTCCCACTTGAATGCTTTGTGGTCCCAGAGTGCCTGACTTTATAGACAGCTGATGCAAAACCCCCAAAATACCATCATAAATGACAGACTATCACCTAGCAAATGTATTTGCAGGAGATCATGCAAGAGATGGGATTTGCTCTGATGCTTTCTAACATCTAGAAGGAGCAAATGCAGAGCCCTGCCTAGGAGGGGTGGCTGAACTATAGGAAGCTGTCTGGGAGTGAAGGGGATCCCAAACTCCTCAGGATAGGGTGGGTGTGCTGCTGCTGCGTGCTGCGATCCCGGGGGGATTGCAGTGTGGGACTCGGGTTTTGTCTCCCTGATTTCTCAGGCTCGGCATTTGCAGTGGTCGTAGCACCTTGCAAAGCTCATGTAGCACCATGGAGGTGTGTCTCCCTCCAGACTAAGGAGTGTTTTGTTTGTGTGTGTGCTTTTCCTCCCTCTTTCAGTTCAATTGTTGCGTACCAGCCAGCAGGCGACAACAGCCACACGTTTGATGTCACAGCGATGTTCAAGTCCATCGGGATCTTCCTGGGGATATTCAGTGGATCTTTTGCAATGGGAGCAGCTACTGGAGTTGTAACAGCTTTAATATCCTTTTCGTTGTTTTTTTCCAAGTGTTTACATAACAGCTGCTTTTTTCACTGTGCTGCATCTCACCCAGGTGCAGTGTTTCGTGATTTTTTGCCTAAATTAATGACAGGCAGTGCCATAACCTTTTTAGGGGCAGGCTGTGTAGTGTTGCTGTGATACACAACAGGGTTTGACAGTCTCTTAACCTACTTCTCTCCAAATTGTCCTTAACCATCTGAAACGTCACCAAATTCACCAAACTTCGGGAGTTCCCGTTGCTGGAGACCGGCTTATTCTTCTTGATGTCCTGGAGCACATTCCTGAAACCTGCTGGCCCAAGCATGTGGCTTTACAGGCAAGCTCCAGCACAGCCCTGCGTCTGGGACGGAGATCTGCTGGGATGATGGGGCTATTGAGTTTTGCTTCTCCCGGTATCGACTGCAGCCGGGGCTCTGCCTCTGCTTTCAGAAGTTTAATTATTCTGGGTTCTGGGGTTATTGCATTAAGTCTCCATCACTATTGGGATGCAGCTCAGCTCCCTTTTCATGACCAGGAGTCTAATGTGATGCTCTGCTCCCCAGGTGTGGTGGCTGTGCTCTTCTGTGGGATCACACAGGCCCATTATACCTATAACAACTTATCTACAGAGTCCCAACACAGAACTAAGCAGGTGAGAGCTCCTCAGCTCCCTTCAGCTTCTCTGAATTTCAAATGCAATATTTTTTCCTTCCCTTTAGCCAGAATTAGGTGCGTCTGTCTTTCAACAGATGGATTTTACTAGCGTTGCTTCTGCAGAAGAATTTATTGCATGGTGGATGGGCTAACATGTTATTTTTGTTAAATCTATGTTATGTGTAACTCACTTTTAATTTGTTTTTCTCTTTCAGTTGTTTGAGCTTCTGAATTTCTTGGCAGAAAACTTCATCTTCTCCTACATGGGACTTGCACTGTTCACCTTCCAGAACCACGTCTTTAACCCTACTTTTGTGGTGGGGGCTTTTGTATCCTTTGGAGCCCATTTTATAAGACAAAAAAGGAAAGGGAGGGGTGCCTCATTCCCAATTTGTGTTTTTCACTCAAATGTGTGGGTTCTTTTTTTCAGTCGGTCTGTTTTTAAAAGGGGATTTCTCCTGTGTAGTGGTGCCTTTGCTGGCTGTTTTAAGAAGATGCAGATTCTTTTCCCAGCTTTCCTGTTGTTTTTACTTCCCCTTGTCTTGTCTCCTTTCGTAGGCATTTGAATCAGCTGCTGCAGGGACCCGGCTTTCAATGTGAACGTGGTGCTGAAGCACCAGGCTTCATCACCTGGCAGCATGGTACCAGGAGTGGCTTTGCAAATAGGGACTGCCTGGCTTAGCCATTTATTTCCTCTTTTCTCTGGTATTTCATTTGGTTGACCCTGAAAAAGGGCTTTTTTTCCATTAAATAGCACAGTTAAAGCTACAGTAGGTGCCTCTGAATGATGTCATGAGAAAGGATTTCCCCTTTTGCAGGCTGATCTAATGGAAACAAGCTATTGGCCCTGGTATGTCTCAGAAAAACAAGGATTTTGAAGGAATTTTTTTCATATCACAGGGAAGCCAGTTCAGAT
>NW_009627060.1:0-4307 GCF_000690535.1 Cariama cristata
TGGTGCCTGAATATTAACCAGCTCTCTTGCCTTCTAGAGACCTAACCCATGCGATCCCTGAAGAGGCCAAAGTTAGCTCTCTTAAGTCCAGGGTGGTAGTCCTGCTTATTGCCCTGCTTCCTCCACGCAGGATCCTGAACTCCACCATCTCATGGTTACTGTAGCCAAGGCTGCCCCCAACCCTCACATCCCCAACAAGTCCTTTTTAGTTAGTCCAAGGTCCAGCAGCACAACTCTCCTCATTCGCTCCTCCACCACTTGGGTCAAAAAGTTATCATCAGTGCTCTGCAAGAACCTCCTGGACTGTGTGTGCCTGGCTGTGTTGTCTTTCTAGTGGATATCAGGGTGGTTGAAGTCCCCCATGAAAACCAGGGCCTGTGATCATGAAGATACTCTCACAGTCTGTAGAAGGCCTCATTGACTTCCTCTTCCTGATCAGGTGACCTGTAGTAAACACTCACAACAGTGTCACCCATATTAGCCTGCCCCTTAATTCTTACCTCTAAGCTCTCGACTCATTCATCATCCGCCCCTAGGCAGAGCTGGATGCATTCCAGTTTCTCCCTCACATAGAGAGGAACTCCACCACCTCACCTTGCTGGCCTGTCCTTCCTAAAAAGTACAGAGCCATCCATGACAGCATTCCGGTCATGCGAGCTATCCCACCATGTCTCTGCAATTGCAAGGAGACCATGGCCCTATGACCACACACAAATCTCTAATTCATCTCTAATTCTCTAAATAATGTCTCTCTTAAGTGTATTTTTTCCCTGGGAAATAGACGGTTAGTTGGTTTGTGAGCTACACCCACTTTTGTTATAGGTGGATCACATCATGCCACTGAGTTTTGATCAAAGCTCACCATGAATTATAAGTTAGTGGATTGTTCTGCTTAACATCAATAACATGACGTACTATAGGAGACATTTTTAGCCCGTGCTTAGTTTGATCTGATAACTTTTTCTGCCATATTGTGCTATTATTGGAAAGCCAATACAAACCTTCTTTAGGAGTTCTGCTTAAAATTGATATTCGCTATATACTGTATTAGTAATAGAACAGCAGTTAGCAGTTAGTTTGCTCTTTAGGAGTTCTGCTTAAAATTGATGTTCGCTATATACTGTATTGGTAATAGAACAGCAGTTAGCAGTTAGTTTGTATGTTGTCTCTTTGAGAATTTCCACTGAACTTTTATGTATATGTATGTGTCAATGTCTACGTTTCTTTTCTTCTCTCTTTCCTTGTTTTTATTTCACATGGGATCAATAATGACCCTATTGAATAATGTGTCTTGTTGTTTAATCTAATGTGCTTCAATTTAGTGCTTACAATAGAGAACAGTTAGAAAAAACAGGGTTTCTTCCATTGAAAAAAAGAGAAGCCATTAGTTAAATACAGACCAAAAGTAGAACTTACATGAAAGTAAAACGACAGCAAGATCTTAATAAAATACATTACACCTCTTCTTTAGAATAAGCAAACTATCATTTACTTTAAAGCTCATTTACAGCCAGTGTTTTTCATACTACAAGTAATCTGAAATTATAAATAAATCTCCCTCTAAAAAGCAACACGAGGCAGAGAAAATACTTGTATAACAATTTGGGGGCTTCAGAGAAGAGAAGCTAGAGAAACAAGGTGAAAATGGCCAGGCTCAAAGGAAAGAGAATTAAATAAAAGACAGGTGCATTTTCAGACTAAACAACACCCATTTTCTCCCTTTCAAAACCTGTTTTTGGTTTTTTTTAATTTTGCATATTATAACTGAAAAGTTTCAAAGATCAGACAAAAGAGTTTGTTGCGTTGAAATAAAATATTTTGCTAGAACCCAACTATTTCCCTTTTCATGTGTGAAGAACTACCAGTGTCTGTTAAGAACAGAAAAAAAGACAAATGTTGAAAATCTCAACATCTTCCCTGATGGGGAATGCCCATTCTCTGCATAGCTCCAGGCAGCAGGATTCATTTTCTCAGAGCTGGTTTGCATTCAGCAATGTTTTACTAAGTCTGATTTTGTCAGAGCAGAGAGCACTAGTACCCCCATTATTAAGGGCTAGACCCTGCAAGATCTGAGTGGGTTTTGTTTGCTTTAGGTACACAGTGGGGCCTGTGGGCACTAACTCACAGGTGGCATCCAGAAAGCTCTCTCAAAATCAGGTCTGCTTGCTATGCCTTAGTTCTCCTAGCTCAGGGTCTGCACAGGTGATGGAGCTCAGTATTTTGCTATTCTCATGTGTATTTTTCTTTAGGTTGACAAGAACAGTGAGGAATTCTACCCCACAATATTTGCTTGAACTTAATAATCTCTAAGCTTAGAAGTATGAAGGAGCTGCTGCTTTCCCCTTTCAATGTTTAATATGCAGTTGCTTTTAACTCCTGTTTAGTTAATTTAGGTTTATTAAATTTTCTTCCCTAAAACAATGTTTATATACATATACCTTGCTGTTTATATTTTAACAAGATTTCCAACTTTTAGAAAGACTGTTTGTGCAAACAGAAACCTTCTGGTTCCACCAGGCCCCAGTAAATGCCCATTTATGTTACCCCTATGGTCTGTAACAACCGAGCACCCAACTGAGCCCCTGCAGATTTACAAGTCAAATGAATCCCTGAGGTTAAGATATCAAACATCCACTCGCTAATTGTGACATTAATCTCACACTGTCTGCTGCTGAGACGTTAATGCCGTACTAGTGCCACGTTGCCATTTAAAGTCATTTCATCCTGTAGTGCAAGTCATGTGGTTCTGACTGCTGGTACAGATCCAACAGATGGATTGTGAAGGAGTAGGAGGCAGAAAGCAAAATGCAAACAGACTCACTGCTTTTAAAGTACAGCATATTAAAAAATTGCCTTTGCTTTTAGATTTCTTGTTTCTTAAGCACCCAAAATAAGGTGGCAGCTCTCATTGCAGCGTAGTCAGGTAGCTCAGGGGGACATCCAGACCTCGGTGCTGGGAAATGCTGCTGCCCTGCAGTTTACACAAAGCAAAGGGATTTAGACACAAACAAGCAGCTCTTGAAGCAAAATTCACACCCCTGAGTACAGTGATGAAGTTCCCTACAAAGTGAGAGGGAAGAGTTCGGCAAGTTAGAGTGAGGTAGCAAAAACCAGCATGCTACAGAAGGAGCTCAGTGTTGTCAATAGGATATCCTGTAGAGAAGATTTTGCTGCAGAGAGATTGACTTTTCTAAACATAAGTGGAATTCCAGACACCTCTTTGAAGGAGAATCTAATACCAAAAAAGACCTTGCTACCTAGGTCCCTTTGTGAAGAGACTTGAGCACTTTGCTGGAAGTACTCAGCTCTTGATAGACTTTGGCCCTGAAACGTTACTTGCTTCATAAATGGGTTCTGCAACAAGTGCAGTGTATAGGATTTGTGAAAATAAGCAAAAGTGCCAAAAATCTGAATGTGCCTCAATGTTTCCATTTTCTTAATGTTAATTGAATGCTAAAATCAAATAACATCCACCTAATGACAAAGAACAAATCATGGAATTTGCATACACAATCAAAATAAGTAAAAAAGCCACACATTGAGTAGATATAAAGAGAATATTGAGAAAAGGTATACAGAGAACACATTTCTGAGGCAATGGAACATGTGGTAGCTTTAAAGATGATTGCAAGAATATTTTCATAACCAAAAAAAGGCTTACATATGCTTTTTAGTGAAAGTTGTATATCAAATTCTGGCAGACGTGAGGCCAAGAGAGAGAAGTCAGGAAAGCTGCAGCCTATTCTAGGGAAGCAGCTGCTTTCATCTGGAATTGACTGAGAGCTGTCATGACTGAAAAAATGTTAGCCAAGAAAAAACTTAGCATCTTGTAAAAGGTTCAGCCTGTTCTCTCTCTCCTTCTCCCTCTCTCTGAACATTTATTGGGAAGTGGATCTTTCCTGCTCAAGTTGCAGCAGCCACAGGTCAGATTTTTTTAGCTTGTGGAGTAATGGATTCTTCTTGTTAGCCTCACTGTTTAGCTTCTATCTCCTCAAGGTTTCAGTGTTATATAGTATTGTACAATACAAAAGAATGATATTAATGTAATCAGTGCTGTGAAATGAGATTAATGATGACTGTTCAGTCTGGCAGGTTGAAACAGAGGGTTCCTCATGAATAGGAGAGATTCTGTATTGCTAACACCGAGTTTTCCTTTCCCAGGTTCATTATCTTCGCTTTCTTCGTCTGAGGAAAGTGATTTGCAGTGAAACATTCTGCACTTCGGCAATTTTGTTTGATGAGAGGAAAAACATGCAATGTAATGAGGGCAGATCTTGCCTTCACTTTCCCCCAGACAAGTCTGCAGC
>NW_009627060.1:4338-26706 GCF_000690535.1 Cariama cristata
CAGGACTGCATCAAACCTCCATTGCATGTTTCCAAACCACCGAACAAACATTTGCCAGGTAACCCTTTGTGTTGTCTGAGGAGTGTCCAGGTCAGCAACACCAGCGGATCACCACCAAAAAGACGCTCCAGCAGAGCATTAGGACAGTGTTTTCCCCCACACCTTGTGAGAAGCAATCCAAAGGCTTTTGAAGCTTCTTGAAAGGATTTTTTTTTCCCGTTTCCAAATTTCCTAGGGCCAAGATCACCTGGATAATTTTGCTGAAGGTGATTATACCTTGGCACTGATTATACAGAGATTCTCTGGAAACTATACTTCTAACTTTGACCTCTCAGCAGGCTAGCTGAATAGAAGTGAGGTGAAGATGTTAGGCCAGCTCTGTCTGGAAAAGAAATGGCTAAAGCAAACTTGGCCCACCAGATGAAGTACTGTCACTGGACATAAGTCAGAACAAAGCAGTGTGCCAAAATGTGCATGTGTGCATACATGCAAGCATCTTTATATGAGAATATGAAAAGTTTATGGGTTGCTTTTGATATATTCCATTTCACAGAGCCCTCCTGGGGATAAAATATCTCAACCCCTCCATCTGTATGCAATAGATACTTTCTCCCAAACAGTTCTGAACTGCAACATACCATTTTCTGCAGCTACAAAAATTACAGCACAGTTAGGAGGCTGCTAACCCAGCAGCATGAACAACATGAAGCTTTAAACGCATAATGATTTGAAGGCTTTTCTTAGCTGTAGCAAAGTGTTTCTTGTGCTTCTAGTAACCTATTATAAAGACTCAAACTTTATCCCCCGAGATTGTGGGGCAGGCATTTAAAGAGACAAAGCCATCATTTGCTGTAGAACTTTCTATTTAAAGCTCTGCCCTTCAGCATTTACAAAGAAAAAGGCAGATTCATGTTTATCCTCCAGCTCCCTGAGGACTAGGATTTCATATGAACTGGGGCTGTTATGAGAGGTATTGTTTATGAGTTTGTCTAGCTGCCGTTATAAACACAGGCCTGCCTCTGTGTACATCAGATCTTTATGTGAAGGCTGTGAAGAATGTGGAGTTCTCCTTCACAGGGCAGTACAGGCCCGGAGGTTGTGGGAGATAGCTCTGGTGAGGTGGGACCTGATGGCTGGGAGGGTGTGGAAGAGGTGAGGGTGATCTTTATTGCTGGAAATGTGTAGCCTTTTGAGACGTCAAGATGACACAGCTCTCCCTCCTTCCTCCCTTCAAGGCACTTCAAAGATTCCCTGTCATTACATCGGCTGCCCACAGAAACATTCACCATGATACAGACTTTGTGGCTGAACAGACATCATCTGATAAATTCTGCCTCCTTTTGGCTACAAAGAAGCAGCTTACAGCACAGGAACCTGGGGGAATTGTAAGGGTGGTGACTGAAAAAATAGCTTCCTTCAAAAGAAAGCGGAAAAAGCTAGGAAAGACATTTCTCCTTCCTCCCCAATTCTCCTGAGTGCACACAGGTGCTGTAAGAGGCAGTGGAAGCAGCGCAATGCCGGAGGGCTGGTGTTACACACCATCTCTTGTAAACTCCACCAGAGAAGGGGTGCTGGGGCTGGGAACTGAGCCTGGGGGGGGACATGGCAGCCATTTGAGGATGGCCACTCTCGGGAGACTCTGGGTTGTGGAGCCATCCCTTAGCTGATCTCTGCACCCTGACACAGGAGAAGACTTCCCGCAGAATGGCTCCTCCAGCTCAGCCTCTGGTTGCTAATTTTAAATGACTGGTTCAGTTATGTTTATTCTGATCAGGGTTACATAAAACAACAGTAGTAGCCGAATGTCTTCACCGGGGCTCCCATCATGTCTAGCACTGGGGTAAGATCAGCTGTGCTAGGAAAACCTTAGAAAAATGTCCGTGACATAGAGTAGGCTGCTGATAAAAGAAGGGAGAGAGGTGTCTTCTGCTCACTCTCCCTCTGTTACAGTGAAGCACGGTAACTTTTACCACTGCTACTTTAAAGAACAGGAGATGTTCTGTATGTTCACTGAGCTGTCTTTCCTTTAGTGATGGCTTTTTAGCCTGCAATGGTGGACTCAATGCATCTCGCTGATACAGCATTTTATTTTAGACGTCAGAAACTACGTAAGAGTGATGTCTTGGGTAACCCCTGTTCAGCCAGTTGGTGTGATCCCGTATCAGAGAGCACTGGCCAGTGCCTGTCCTTATGCTGCAATACCCACTACTGCTGAATCTGATCTTTTAAATCCAAGCAGAAATAACAATTCACAAATGGTTTTATAAGAAGTACAACATCTCTCATCTTCCCTGACAGTTGCTTCCAAAAAGATTTGGTGTTATGTGTGTGAGTCCAGATGAACAAGAATTACAGCAGTACATCAATAGCACCAGTCTGTAGTTCCGTGGAGCTGAGAGAAAAGTATTTTTACAGCAAAAGACTGGTATATCATTTGTCCAAAGGCAAGATGAAGTAATTACATGCTTTCACTGTGGCCTGGGGCGTTTAGGATGCAGCGGAACAGGTTTTAAAAGTGCACACTGATCCTGCCTGCTCATGGAAGGAAGGTGATCAACACCTTCTCCTGAAAAATAGTTTCCCTGAACCTACTTAGAATTCCCTTAACATCAGCCTCAGGTATGAGGAAGCAGAGAAAGTCCAAGTTAGTACACACTGTAGTAACCACAAATCCTGGTACAAATCCCAGCAGTTCTGGAGTCACTACATAAAACATTAAGGGTATGGAAGCTGGCTCTAAATGATAGACAGACAGTCTGAGCTGGAGGTGCTTTTGACTGATACCAGTAATCAGTGCTATTCCTGTCAGTGATTATACCCAGTGCTGCCATTACCAGAGGCAGCATCTATCAAAAGTGTTTTTAAATTCCTGATTTAGACCATTGCAGCTGGAAACATTTTAAGCAACCAATGCATTTCCCTCTACAGATGAGCTGAGAATGGAAGTAGCATTTCAAAAAAATGTCAGGATTTCAGTATTTGACTTGATTCTGATAGGAATCAGTGTTCCAGATTTTTTGTTGGAGATGTGTCAAAAGCACACAAACAAAAAAGCTGGAACCATTCTCAGTGTTTACTTTTGGCAAAATTGAAATATTTTCACACTGACTTTTTAAGATACGAATTTGGATAGTTAAAAAAAAAAAAAGAAAATCCTTAGGAACTAAACAGAAATCAAAATGTCTTGCTCTGAATCTGTCCAAATAAAATGTCTAAACATTACTGGAATCTTTTTCATTGGAGAAACTCTGGAGAGATCAATCTGAATTTGCAATGTGTTTTAGATCCAGTTGAAAGTATATTCAAATGCAAAATCAGTCTATCAAAATTGCTCTCAGCAGTTCTACTTGGGATACAAAAGTTCACCTAATTGGCATCCACCAGGATGCTTATTTGCTCATTCAAGATGAGAGACCAATTTACAAAGCAAAATTGCATCCTCTGAGTAGAATAGGAACCCTGACATGAGACTCAGCTTTTCAATAAGTATTTTCAATGCAAATAAGGTTTCAAAGGACCGTTCTGAGAAATTAAAAAAACACCACACAAAGAAGTGAACAAGCTCCTTCCTGTCTCATTCTTAAAGTATACTGTATGACAGTTTGAGTTAGTAATATGAAGTATGAAGGTAAAATAAATGTTCTTAAAATTTTAAGGACCTTTACACATTACCTCTCTGTCTCTCCCTCTGTTTAGTAAAGATGCAAGCAAAGCTTTGTCAGTAGGTTCATTCATTTTGAAATGTGAATGGAGGTCAGAGAGCCCTGCTCTGCTTCCCTGGTCAGCAGCAGAACAAGGACTGATTGAGTTGAAACTTTACTTAAAGCCCTATCAAGACAGCATAACTTACTGTGAGCATCTTTTTATGAGTTTTACGTCATATAAACCACAACTAAAGCATCTGTTACACTGTGACTTGTGATTACTTTGTGGCTTATGGTAGGTCTCTGTCTTTCTACAGAGACTGTATGACAAAACTATATAGAAGACAGAACTAGTACTGCAAGCAGTACCGTTAAATATCATACATTTAAGCACCCTTTGCAATATAAATAAAGCAGACAATGCTTTTCTGGGAGGAGTTACTCAGTTTATCGAAAACACTTCTTGAATTGCTACATCACACTTAACCTTGTTGCTATACTTAAAGAACTATTCCTTGTATAAATACCCTATAAATACCACAGTGATCAGCTTGTTCTCATTGTCACAGAGAGATCCAACGCAATGTGTAAACAGAACAGAAAACAGACTGGAGAATGAGGTGTTGTATCTATGATAAATCTCCATGCTCTCCTTCTCGGCACACTGACATTTTTAGAAGACTCCATGCTAGCTAAGATAAAGTCTGTATTTTGCTGATGGGGGAAAAAAGAAGTAGTATTTCTTCTTGCTTGGAAGGCATTCAGATGCTGTGCTGACAAGCATAATAGAAATGCCCACATAGATTAGAGCAAGAGAAAGACAGAAAGACTGCAGAGCCAGAGCTCTGCAGATAATCGTAACATAATAGGAATATTAGATCACTACAAATTTTTCTCTCTGTTCCTGCCTGCTGGACTCTTTCTCAGGCAAAAGTTTCTGGGTGTGATCCTATTTTTCCTCTCCTCAATTACAGAATGTAATCTGAATCACTGGAAAGGTGCTCTGGACAGATAGCCACCCATCATACCTTGGGAATCGTGTTTGTATCACACAAACTACACTCCCTTAGGGGAGTATTCTGGGTCTGGTGACAAATTTATAGCTATAAAGTCTGAGCTAATTGCTGATGTCATTTTACAGTCAAAGTGTAGGAAGAAGAATGTGAAACCAGCCTTGCATCAAAATGTTTCAAGTCTATTCATGGTTTTATTTTCATGCAGTTTAGCGGGGGATTTTGCTGTTGCGGTATTTTCCTGAAGTGGAAGATGCTGCGTGCACAGTCTGCTGCCTTTTCTCATCATCAGCAGCCCCCCGGGGTTGTGCTGGAGGCACAGACCAGATCCAAGGGACCTGCCGCCCAGCTGACTGCCCATGTTTGCTCCTGTCTTTTCCCTCTGCTCTTTGCAGTGCTGCATGTGGGCTCCTCCTGCCATGGGCATTCATGAAGTGCTGCCATTCCCTGCACACTCTGGTGTAAATCCCAGATGATTCCAGTGGACTTCGGAGATTTATTTTGGATTTACAGTGAATTTGCTGATAGCAGGGTGCTATCCTTAGCCTCTAGTATAAAGAAATGGTAAAGCAAATAGATTTCTGAAGGAAGTTCAAACAGGTGACAAACTTTACATATTCAGGAAATTTCCAATTGATTTTCATAGGATGACGCACATGTGAAAACATGGATGAATAAGCATTTGCGGGCATAATCACTGATGTGTTGGTAACATAGTAACATAGAGGTTAAACTGTGTAACTTTACATTTGCAAGATAGATAGCAGCTGACATTATCATTACAAATCAATAAAAGCAGGGCATATAATAAAAATAACTGTAAATTAAGAAAATATTTCATAGGAAATTCTTTCAAATCCTTTCAAAAGATTTTTATATAGTAAATTTAAAAATATATTACTTCCTGGCAACAGAATTCCTTCTAAGCTTCTGCAAATCTCAAGGTCTGACCTCTGCCTTTCCATTTCAGTTATCAGAATTTCAGTCATCTGAAGTCCCAAAGGCCTATAAGTTTTTGTAGGCATCGAGGACTTTCTATAAATTATTTCCTGCTTTCTTCAAGTAGTTTGAAAGCTTTTTTGTGAGTGAAGGAATTTTTTGTGTTTGTCTATTTTGTTTAAATCTATTTGAAATTTGAGATAATAACAATGGAAACAGTAATATGATCCAACCTTAAAAAGATAAATCCTCTGTTAGGTGATTATTGTTATCCTTAACACATAAAAGTGTCATAATTCTGTGTCAGAATTCTGGGAAAGTATTATATCCAAAATAACTTGCGTATAAAGAGTGGAATATTGGCTACCAAAGGAACATGATGAATAAGAGAAAGTACATCATAATAGAATTTTTTCACATTCATATTTTCCATGACCTCCAAACTGCACACGCACAAACACATGCACACAGAAAAGTACAGGTTACAGGCAGCAGAGTAAAAACTTCTGCTCTGCCTGTTTTATAAGAAGGGGAAAACAATCAGTCCTCAGCAGCACCCTCAAAACTAGCAAGACATTAATTGAAAATAAAAGGTGGAACATTCAAATGATGTAAAAGAAGTAAAGGCACACAGGGTGTTTCAGAGATCAGAAGTCATATAACAGACATCCCTGTGGTTGGATGGGGACAGGTACAAGCGAGAAGTGGGTCATCTGTATTCTGGACTGTCATAATAAACACCATTCCTCAGCTAGCAAAATTCCCCTTTAGCATGGATAATTAGGTCACACTCCTCCGCAAATGAACTGTATTCACACAGTTTCCAGATCTCAAATTGGCTTTTGCTTGTTGTATGGATGGGGAAAGCACGGTCAACTGCAACCGCATATAAAAATATACCTTACAAGTCAAAATATTTATAGCATTTTGTGAAAAACAATATCCTTGGCTATGATTTAAAAAAATAGCCCAAAACAATCAAAGTCTGAGAAAGGATCTAATCTGTTAGGTGATCTGCTTCATTAGGGGAGCACTGCACCTTCAAGTATGAAAGACTGGAAGAAAGCATGCTATGGGCTATGTGAATCCTGCTGTTGTCCTTCATAGCTCTTCTTTGAGCTTATCTCAAGCTTAAAATCACAGTATTGGACACAAGCTTCTAGTTTAGATGGAGGCTGGTCTGACCCAGAGTAGCCATTCTGCTTCCCACTGTGAAGCCTGGTACAGTAAATGGAACCAACTTGTTAAGTTTACCCCTTCCCAGAGCGGATACCTCATGGAAATCAGTGGCTCTGTTGTCCTTTCTACAGGCCAAAAATCAATGAATGAGACTTCGGCTGTTAATTTCAGGTTCTAAAATGTTTCATGTCTGAGGCTTTTCTGCTGTACTGGTGAAACCTCTGCTGCTTGGTGTTGTTGCTGTTCCATCGTGCCATTCCCCTGCTCACCGGTATGAGACACGGTGTTTCTGGACAAGGAATTGATCTGATGGCGAGCCAAAAAAGCACTAGGAGCAAAGTTGAATGCAAAGTGATACCTACCATATTTGTCCAGTTGCTTATGACTATCATGCTTTTCATTAACTTTTGTATATATATACACATTAAACTTTTCATATGTATAAATGTGTGTACATTAAACACTAATTACTTTATAGAAGACAGAAAATGTATTTTCATATGCAAGTATCTGCTTACATAGTTTTATAAGATAAAAGTCTTATGGAGTTTGTTTTCTGTTGTGGTGCATTCCCCAGAACCCAGTGCTCTTTTTTGACACAATTGTAGAGTACAACATAATGGAATTTTTTCATATTCATATTTTCCATGACCTCCAAACTACAAAAATAAAAATAGCAAAAATAAAAAACCTAAGAAGGGCTAGTGTGAATAGTCAGCTAAGTTCCAAACTGGTTTCTGGTGGCAAAAAAAAAGCAGGAAAGCTTTCTTTTTTATGACAAGTTTCATTTGGAAAGTCCTGCTTTACCTCTTCACAGAGAGATTAGTAGATTCCAGTTGAAAACAATACTACTATTGCATATTAAAATGATAACACATGAACTCAATTTAAATTTAAATTGAATTTCCAAAGGTGAATTCGCTTTGCATTTAGATACATTTGGATCTCAGAGTACAAGGGCTTGCACACTTTATTTCTCATTGACAGAACTGAGTTTTTTAGTTAGTGCTTTTTTTCCCTTTGTAGATGAAAAGAAAGGAAAAATGAAGCAAAGCACACACTTCACTTGAATATCTACAATGACATGAATGATGCCACAGGAGACAGAGATCATAGTGCTAGTGACATTTCACTTAGGCTCTGCATCTGTATTATATTCTTCTATTGAAAAAAGACTTTCATGAGTATGACTTGCTGATGTCTTCCTACCAGATGTGTTTTTACTCAATGTATTTAACATTTTCTCCTAATCATTGAACAGCTACTGCCATTAAATAGTTCCTGGCATGCTATTTTGGCTCTTTGATATATCAATAGCAAGACCTGTATGAGAATTTTTATCAAAGACTCATTAATACATAGTCTTCAGTGTCTTCCAGAATTTCAAGCTGTGGTATATGCACTATTAGGAGCAAGGTATACCAAAACAGTGTGTAAAAGACCATTTGAAGAGCTGAATTCCTCTTTCTGGGCAGGAGTACAGCCGCTTTATCATTCTTTATCTGTTTCAGCTAGGGGACAAGATGACATATGATGCTGATTATTTCATTTTGCTCTAGTCTGGATGCAAAGTGGCCCACTACAGCTAAGAAGAATAAGATTCTCACTCTATTTCTATTGACAAGAGCAGGGTTTCAACTGTTTCTTACTTCCCATCTCCCTACAAAGGTATGGGGACCTTTTATTCTTATCAGAAGACTAAAATAAAAAAAAAAATCAACAAATACCAGAGAGGGGAAAGGTCACAGTCTAAATGTTTTCGTTGCGTAAGCAAAATCATCTGGAGCAAAGCAAGATGAAATCAGCAGATATCCTGTAACATTTCCTGAGTTTGAAAGATAACCCATTTCAGCACAATTCCTCATTGGAAAAGGCAAATCTTTTCAGACACAATAGGGTTTTTCACTCTGGCAGGAGGTATCAGTGTGCAAGGCCGCCATCCTGAAGATCCCTAAGCAAAGCAAGTAAATGAAGATGGAAGGCAGCAGTGTAATATACATCACAGAAGTTTCATTTTTTTGTGCTAGTGGAAAATACTGCTTAGCCCACAGATGCTTCCACATTCCACTGCATTTCTCAGCAATATCAGGTACTCCATGGACAGAAATACTAATTCTCAGTTCCCTCTCAGAGATCCCTTTCTGAGGGGATGAAATACATCCCAAATTTCTAAAAATTAAAGAAGTTGTCTCTTTGGATGAGTTACAATTTATGCCTTCTTAGGCCTCAGGAGAGAGATGCATATTAGATTTGAGACAAGCAAGCTAATCAGTTCTCAGTCTTCATGTGCTCAGCTATCCTTGCTAACACAAGGGAAGAGTACAGACCACTTAGCTCTCATCTGACAGCTTTCTAGCAGTAACTCTGTAAGTAGGTCCCTGCTTAATGCAACCCTAAGTGAGTAGTTTTCCACACATTCAAGCTCCAAGATTACTGTTCTGGGGAGAAAGGTACTTACTTCCTAACAAGATCTCTAGTGTGGTCTAATTGCAGCAGACAGCCATCCAGATTCTACCTACACCTCCATCAACCAACCATCATGGAAAAGCTTTGTCCTGGAGGAACCACTCATCAATACCATCAGACTGCAGTGAGCAGTAAATAAGAGATACAGAAGCTTCCAGCTTTCTTTGTGTCTTCCTGAACATCCGTTCAATTATCGGATACCTTCTATGGCTTTCTTTACTCCTGTTATCTTTTATCAAGTGTCATTCAAAACAAAAGCTGTTTCCTAATCATCTTAATAATGGAGGATGTAGCTCTGGTTGTGCCATTAAGCCATAAAGCAATAGCTACTCAAAACCAGCACCATGTCCATCTCGTCCATCAGATGCATTGATCCAACTAAAGACATTGAGGCTCTTAATCATATTGGGATACTTGCATGTTCAGAGGCTTACCTCCAGACTTAACATCTCCCAAATAGCTTTCACAGAATCATCTCCCAGCTATGTTTATTGGAAGGCAGCTCCAGTGCCAACATATTAGTGAACTAGACATGGTAATATCACTAATTCTGTGGTTTCCAGAGGAGAACAGGATACAAAAGGCAGTATTATCATCCAGGATAAACACAGCAGGTAAATGGGTATACTTCCTTCTAATTTTTGCAACATAGAAGTTAAGCATTTCTCGTAAAAACCAACAGTGATTTTAGTCACTTTTGATTTACTAACATGAAGAAAGCACATCAATGGCTGCAAATGAATATGAGCAAATCAGTTGTCTTCATGTGGCTTTTCCTGCCAGCATACGAGGAGGGCAATGGTGTAGGATTGCACTGAAAATCAGGGCAGGTGGAGATAGTGGACTCTGACAGAAATCTTCAAGTTCATCCACGTTAGCTGGTCAAACACTCTTGAAGATGTTGAGGGAATGTTGTCCACCTACCTACCCTGAAATCTTTTTATTTTGAATTGAAAAGGATTGGATCACAGCATATGGATTATTCATACACATTCTAGTTGTGCCTGGGAGAGAAGCAACAGCTTTCCTTAAGGGGGTTAGTGTTATTGCATGCAGAGTGCAGGCACGGAAACGGTTAGGAAGAGGTGACTGGGAGAACAAGGAGGCTGAGCCTGATGAGGAGGTGAATTACTGCATGCAGAGAAAGTGAGCACATAGTGAGTAGCTCTTTCCTTGGAGCAGAGCATAGAAGTAAAGCTGTGTTGCTTTTATTACCTGCATTATCAAACCAATGTATCTTGAAAGCTGTACAGAAATAGATGAAACACTATTTTAGAAATTTTTAAATCCCCTCTGATTTTTACTCTATTTCTTTTATTTCTGTATGAGAACTTGACAGTAGCACAGAGGCAAAAGAGACCTTTAAAAGAACCTCTGTTTATAGGCCTGCTAATCAGCACAACTGATCCACAAATTCATCCCCTAGCTAATCTTGCTCCTTGATAGTTAGCATGCTTGCATTTCAGACTAGTATCGCATTTTAATGGGGAGGGGTAGCGCTTTATTACATTTCCTGACAATAATAATAACAGGCTTTTCTCCTCAATCTCCTCTAGGATTGCCCTTGATTTCTGCTAGGGCTTCCACTTTGCATTCAAGGAGGAATGTTCACACCTATATGTCAACACAGACTTGTAAGTTTTTAATTCATTGAGGACAGAATGTTTCACTTCACAGCTTTCCCATACTCACCTATCTTTCCTCTTTAGCCAATCAGTTATGCAATTTTTTCTGCACCATGCTATATGAAATTACATATCTGCAGGCAGATCTACCGCAGAACTTGATTTTTTTTGGTATATCAGAAAACTGGAGTAATCTATTTTCCATTAGTAGCTTAAATATATCTTAAATTCCTCTAGGCACCTTCAGAGTTTGGGAGGAATTTCAGATTCAATCTTACTAAGCAGAAAGTATCCGTCTAATTCAGATTTCTATTAAGCAGTATTCGCACTCCAAATAAAGCTCTTTCTCCTTTCACCCCCTTTTATTGAATATAGCAAATATTGTTAAAGTTTCCAGAAAGGAAAAAACATGGCATGAAAGCACTTCTTTACAAGACCCACTTATAGTAAGTATA
Source organism: Cariama cristata (assembly GCF_000690535.1). Taxonomy (NCBI): domain Eukaryota; kingdom Metazoa; phylum Chordata; class Aves; order Cariamiformes; family Cariamidae; genus Cariama; species Cariama cristata. The sequence continues at coordinate 15,660 of NW_009627060.1, forward strand.
TCATTGATGAAAACATAGATTTTAATATGACGTTGAGTAGAGCACATGTCACAGAAGCCTTTCAGCCTTTCAAAGCTCAGAGCTGAAGCACCATCTGATTTGACAGAAAGTACAGAAGTAGGCAACAATGCTCGCCTTCACTCAGGTGCATTTCAGGCCTCCAAAATTAAGGAGATAAACCTGAATGCTCTGGTTCGCTGATTGCTGGTATTGAACAGTCTGGTTGGTACCTATTTTGCAAGACAGGGGAAGGCACATAGAGCTTTCTCTCCCTGTTACCCACAGAATCAGGGTCCTAATTATTTATATTACAAAATCTTGAATGTATCTGAATCCATAAAATACACTGTAAAAAAGACTAAGAATCTCTTACCCTAAGGAGCTTACAAGTAAGCCAGTAATATACAGTTTTACTTATGCACATAACAGGTTAAGCTAATTTTTAGCCCTCCCTCCTGTCTCCTCTAATGGCAGGGTCACTGTCAGGCACAAGGAGGGGCAGAGAGGAAATGTGGCTAGAAAACTGTGCACTTAGCTAACCCACAGCACTCAATTTTCCACTGGGGACCCTGGGCAGTAGATGCACTTATGAGCAGTGTCTTGGGTGCCCTAACCAGCTCACAAACCAATGCTGGGCAAAGGAGCAGGAAGCCGTAACTTGGTGCTTACAACTCTTGCTGATGAAGTAGAAATTTGGCCCGTTATATTAAAAGATGAACTATGTATATTTTCAGTATCATTATTGATTGGAAAAGTTACTGATGAAGCATGTTTAATTCAATTAAGGAAGTCTTGAATAGCACTCTCCATCTCATTTATCTGTGCTGTTTTCCTGTGGGTTTTTTTCTATGAAATATTCTCTTGATTGCTAATAGGTTTTTTCCTGAATTAATACCAGTAACATGCTTATGTGCTTATCCAAGGTACATGCCCTTTCCCATAATTCAGATAGACAAGAGAAAAATGTGGTAAGGTTGATTTTAGGCTTTACAGTGCACCCTAATGTTTGCACACCCAAATTAGCTGCTATATTGAGTACTGAATTTCCACACTCTTCACACCTCCCCACATACACAGAGATGATGGCAAATAGTGGTCAAGTGAAATCTCCTTCCTTCATGTTGCCCTCCTTGACTGGAGCTTTCAGCTGGGTTAAGATAACATTTTGGGTTCCTTTTGCACTTTGAGCAAACCAAGTGTGCCATGACCTGGTCCTTAAATTACAGGCAGCTGTTACACAGCTAGCGGCAATGATGTAGTCACCTTAGTTTCACAAAATGGTACTCTAAATATAGCTCTCAAGGTCTTGGACTGTGCAGAATCATTCCACTAACATGTAGAATGCATCTTCATACTGGTTTGAAAGCTTTTCATTGTGACAGTGGCATCTCTAGAGGCTCTTTTGGGCTTGCCGGAGATGCTAATGGTAGTGTTTATTTTAGACGTCTGGCTTTCTTCCAATTAATTATGGCTCATTATGATTCATTTTGTTTGGAAATGTCTGATAGAGATTATATGAATATGACAGAAATTGCCAAACACTATTAGAATGAATTGTCAGCATCCTTGCTACGAGCAGATACCGTCTTTTAAATGTACCTCAGCAAGGCAACAGTCTGGTAATAGTCCACCTAGTGTGATCTTAGCCTTAGCAAGAAAGAATTAGGATTTTAAATTAATGTAATATAAAATGCTGTAGTTCTTACTAGTATCTGATTCAGGTATCGGTGAATGGATAGTTTATGAGAGATGATTTCCACATGTAAACAGTAGTTGCCATAAGAACTGTTCACTTGGATTTTGGTACTGTATTATAGTCTGAAGCATTTTCAAATCTCCAGGTAGTCTTTGGGATCAGTTCAAATCCCTTGAGTAGCATATTCCATATTAAGGGATATTTGAACAAGAAAAATGAAGGTTACTTGATCGCCGCTTGAATGTTACTGGGAGGAAATTAATAGGGCTTTCATATAAGAACTGCAAAGACATACAAATTGTGATAAATCTCAACTGCAGGTTGCATGACAATCTTTCTTTACATCATCTTGTACATCACTTCATATAGGCCAGCAATATCTACTTTCCTACTCATTTTGAAATTCAGGGTCCAAAAATATCAGAATCTCAAAAAGTATTATCGTTACCATCATTAAATTTGACTTCTGGTGAGAAAAATTAGAGAAAAATATAATAAAGTTTATGAAAAATCTTAAAGCAGGGCTTGTTGGTTATATTACAGAGAGGATATTGGAAAGAAGACTGACAAAACAGCTCAGTCTGTAGGTAGCTGAGCTAACTCGATGCTCCCCTGCTTACCCCAAATTACACTGGAATTTGTGGTTTTGAGAGGTATCTGCTACCTAGAGAATGCTGTTGTGATTCTAAGCTGGGTACCCAAAAGCTGGACACAAGATAGCTGCCTAAGTTGGACCTACATTTCCCTTCAACTGAGTAATTATTGTTATGACCACGGTTAGCTTCTGGTGGCAGATGGGGACAGCTGTGAATAGTTTCTGAGCATCAGCCTCCTCATTCGGGCACTGGTCTAAAAGGGGGCAAGTGTAGGTCCAAGCCCCCTCAAATAGCCAGGTCTCCCAGGCAGCTACAGAAATGACAGCAGGGTACAGACACACCAACTTTAAAGCCAACTCTCCCCATTGCACATCTGCTTTCAGAAGTATGCTGACTGGATATCAGACCTAGTGTTTCACATTGGTTCGCTACAACCTCAGTGAAATGGATACATAATTTAAGTGAACTAGGTCTCTGTCTAGACATCTGCTGAGGAACAAACTTCTTCATGTGAGAGCACATGGAAATTAAGTGCTTATACCAGGACTGAAGTCACTGCTGCCTACCCTCTGCCACAGCCATGGCTGTGAGGAGGCAAATTTAAGACTTAATGCTTACATTCAGTTCCTGTGTTAGGCTCACCCTGTCCTTTCCCAACCCTCAACTTCTCTACTTTCCAGGCTGCCAAGTCTATGCACACTGAGGAAAGCTTGCATGCATTAAAGGGACACTGAAAAAAGTAGCCAATGGGCTCAGTTCTGACAGTGAGCCCCAGGGGATTGCACAGAGGAGGGAGATGGCTTTCTTGGATGCCAGTTTTCTTGGGATCCCTAATGATAAAGCTTTCCAACTCTGTTCTCCACAGGTTATGCTGAGAGTTAAGGAAAATATAAGTGGGGTTTTACCTGGAAAGTGGGGAAATGACAACATCCTTTTTAAACTCACCTATATAACTATGAAAGTAATCTCTACAGATCTTTTAATGCAGTATTTTAAGTCCCTTATTAGTCACTTGAATTCCCTGAACAAAGCACTAGGATTAGCACTCGTGTCCTAAAACACAACACAGCCAGCAACTCTCTTCCACTAAAAGCCTAATCCAAATACCACAGGAGTCGATCACAACATTAACATCACTTTTAGGGGCTTTATTTTCAGCTACCAGTGCCCTGCCAAGTCCCACATCATCTCACTTTGCTCTTCTGGTTTGGGAAAGCTCATCTCGCCAGTTCATTGAGGACTGCACAAGACTGCAGCTGAATGTGGCGAGGTTTTATTCCCCTCTGGTGCATCAAAGAAGCTAAAGGACCAGAGTCAAACAACTTTTCTAAATGGGGGACTGATTCAGAGATTCCACCTATTTTATCATGACTGTCTACCTTTGGCTGGTCTACACACAGAATTACTTGAAAATAACTGTCTTGCTTCAGTTCGTGTTTTCCTGTAATCAAGAGAAGTAGACACCATTCCAGTTAGATTTCACTTTTAGTGGTCTGGTTCATCTGATCTGAGAAACTTTTTGACTCAGCTAGCTCATCCAGCCTGTCTCCACCACCGAGCACATCTTGGGTTTCAGTGTCTGAACTCCCTCATTGCTCCCCTAGCGAGGTTCTCGCCTTCACCCATTAGGCACCCCAGCCTGGAGCGAGAGGTGCCATTGGAGCAGAACCCAGCATCTCCGAGAGGGAGCTGGAGGATTCTCCCCTTTTGCATTTGCATGCTGAGAGAATCAGGAATAACAAAATACAACCACTTCCTTTTTCAGCTGCTTCTTCCTGACTATTTATTCTTCTTTTGGTAGCAGGTCAGGAATTCCTACATGTGAAACAGAACAATAACCCTGCTGTCACCAATTTACTTGTATTAAATTAAGCTCTGCGCTTCTAGTCTTCAGTTTCTGGCTGTTCAGTCCACAGACTGAGTTTTCCATGCTATCTGCTCTGTATAAGCACTGTTACCTGCATAAAAGAGGTGCACTGGACCGATGTTCAGATATGGCATCCAATTTACTCTCTGTAGGCAATTATAGCAAATACAAGACAGAGGACAAATTTAAACTAGATCATTTTAATGTGACTACATTTGAAGATTCATCCATCCAGTTTACCTCCTGGAAACTTTCATGGTGTTTAAGAATTCCCTGAAGAATCTGTCTGGATGAATTAATTTAGGAAAAAGCTATCTTCAGGCTATTGATCAATCAGCCAGTCATGTATTTCTCCATCAAGTTAGGTTTTGGCTGCAATATACAGGATACTAAAGAGAAAGGTCATTGCAAAATGTCATCTTTTTCAAGTTGTTATTTCACCTTCTTATTTTTGAATCCCTCATTTGAAATCCAGGAGGCATTCTCCGCTGAATGAAAAATACACTTGAGCCACAATGGCCCATTAGTGGAACCAGAATGTGGGGCTGGTTGAAAAATTTTGGAAAAAGATTTTCACTGAAAATTGGAATGTTATTAAAACATACTGATTTCAGTATACCAAGAGCATTTCCTTTGGCTGTGGCAACCTAGCATCAGAGTCCGCTAGGAATCAAGAGCACTAGCATTAGAAACTTGTCCCTGCAAGCAAACTATGGGAGTGATTATTTTCTAATCTTTCATGAGAAACACCCCACTTAATATTAACTATTAAATATTAATTAGGTAATGGATCAGTACTAAGCAGTCTCTAGGACATTTTTTTACACTGGGCAAAACGAAATCTAGAAGTACTTTTTAGCAGGTGACCTAAACCCTAGGAAAATCCCTGCCTACAGGGAGGTGTCAGGGTCTCTCATATCTGGCTTCCAGAGCAAATTACAAAGCCTCCCACAAAAAGCCATGGATGTGTTGTGCCCAGCCAGGAGGCAATGATTCACATGCAGCTGGAACCAGCTTGTGAGCTGCATAACAAAAACTCGAGGAAACATTTTTTTTCCTGTGTTTCTTACAGTCAGAAGCTGGATGTTGCTGATGAGTAACTAGCAAATATGAGAAAAAACCTAGTGAGAAACAGTATACTTTGCTACTTCAGAGAGCAGCGTAAGTTACAGATAAGAATAGGTAACAACAGGCATCTTAGCTCTGGAAACCATGTTTCTGACAAATTCTCATAACCGTTTAGTTTATTTACAGCATTTTAAATTCTCTATGCTTTTTAACTTCTCTGCATGTGTGGTTTTGTGGACATAGGAGAAGGTGAGAGATGTCAGACTGATGCTGACAGAGATACAAATCCTTTGTTTAGCTGTTAGTGGCTGACTGTCCCCTCTCCCTACCCATCCTTACTCAGACAAAAGTCCCACTGCCATTTTCCGATTAAGGCATGCATTTTTGGGCCAGAAATAGCATTGGGAGTGATCGCTTCCTTCCACTGCCCCCTCATGATGCTTCGTGGCAGTGTAGGTGACAAACAGGTACTGGTGTCTCTGTTCCATCAGGAGACTCTTCATTATGTGTCAAAAAAATCTCAGAAGCAATGGAATTCATCCCATTAAGTGCAGACATCCCCAGCATAGAGCCAGTGATTTAGGCTGTATAGCTCATGGAGAGAAAAAGGCACTTTTGGAGCAGCCTAATAAAGATAAAATAGGCCAGGTGACTTGCTATAAAGGTGCCTACTTTTCTCCTTTAGTTTTAACAGGAGCTCCAAGGATGACTAGATCTAATGGAAGCAGCCATACTGAAGACATCTAGAGTAAGGGGATGGTAATCACGTTCCTCTTCACAATAGTTTGAGATGAGATGACTCATTGTTTTCTCCTCTCCCATCAAATACTTATGACCTAACTGAGCTCAGTTTGAACAGTAGCTTAGGAAAGGATTGGTATTTAAACTCAAGCCACCTTTGTTGTGGGAACAGTTTAGGAAAGGATGTGGAAAAAGATATGGAAGCCCTCTGTTCATAACTCTGTACTGAATACTTCATTCCTCAAATAGGGGAGGAAAACCCACTGTGGGTAGCAGCTAGGGTAACAGCAGTTATCAACAGAGAACTGGACTGGGGGTCCCAAGTGAGGCAGCTACCTGGAAGAGACTTTGGGAGTAAAGTAAGAACCTGGCAGGACCACGTATAGTTCTGCTATGTCTGACCGCTGGCACATGGCCCTTTGCAGACCTCTAACAGCTGAAGTAGGACAGCAGGAGGTCTGTCTGAACTTCTGTGAAATCAACAAGTTAGGACTTGTTTTGATGCTCTGAAGCTGCTGCTCCTGTTCTGTCACATAGTCATAGCACATCAGAGAGAAGCTGAGATCTGAGATTTGATTCTTAACCCACCATGGTGTATTAGAAATCAATACCAGACCAAACAAAATAGGGAAGGAAGCATTATAAAATGGGCAGGTGTTCATGTAGCTGGCACTCTGCAGGTTCTTTTAACGTCCGCATTTTCTTTCAGGAGCAATAAGTTTCAAGACATGAATTTGGTTTTGAAATGGTCCAACACATTACTAAAGCAGATTTTCTCCTTTCTGACAGTTAATCTTATTTATGTCAAAAGGCTTGGAAGTTTGTTTTACTTCCATTTTGTGAATCTGCTGCTAATCTGCTGCCAAAGTTAGTCTAGCTGTTTAAATCAAAGTATACCAGTACTTTCTCAAAGCATGCCCATTAATTCCAGTTTTATCTTTAAAAATGATTTAATAATCAAAATAAGTCTGTGTAGCACTGCCAATATCTCAAAGTCCGAAAGCAGCATTTCCATAGCAAAGGCCCCCAGTTGCCCCAGTAACAAAACGATGAGGTGCAAACAGTAAGAACTGAATTTTGGCTAACTTTCTGAGCCACTGTGCAATACGACATAATTCGCAAGTAAGAATGAAAAGGTGTGTGAAGAATCAGATACTTTGTGTGCACAACCATCCGTATTTGTACAGGTACATTGCAACAGGCTCAGCATCACTCACAGGTAATCCCAAGTAAGTTGCAAGAGTCTACTGTTGATGTCAGTGACAAAGATTTCACCCTTCACTGGTGCATATAAATGCATAACTGAAGGCTTCAGTGCAGACACATGTACCACATCTATTTTTATAAACACACCACAACTATATTGCAAGTGAGCTTGTAAAGTGGCTTCTTCTGTAAGAGGCCAGGTGTGTGTGTGAAGTATGTGTTACCCCTACTTTTTTACAAATCAGGATAAGACTTAATCTTTAAACTGTAGTCTGGAAAATACTGAGAATACCTTCATCTTTAAGAATCTGGACTTGATTAAACCTCAAAGTAGCAATAGGTGCCTTTGAAGTACTGAAGTGCTGTAAGTCTTGATTAACCTGGTTCCTTGGATCATGTCTTCACTCCCTTTGCATCCCCAAAGACCAACCCAATACCCACAAGAGTCCTTCTCAAAAAAAGGGAGTCTTTCCACTGACTTTGTCAGGGGTTTGAAGATCCCTAGTAATTTTAATGGCTACTGTTACATGTCTGTGAGTAAAATAATCCTCTCCTCTAGCTTTTTCTTCCCAGTCTCATTTCAATTGATGCAGGTCAAAGGAACCACAGTTTAGGATAGTGCTGAGGTCAGAGCTGATCCCTGTGTTGTGGCTGCCTTCATACAATGCTGTGAAAGAAGCCATGTTTCCTTGAGTCATGATACAGCAGTTTTCATCTCGGTGCACTACACAGAAGAGGTCAAAGTAATTGTAGTAACCTGCTCCACAGATCTTCTTCCATCATGAGTGTTGTTTCATCATCTTCCCCGGAGTGCCAGTGCTGTATCGTCTCAGTACTGAATTGGTCACTATCTGCCATTTACTTAAAAAAACAACAAAATGAAAGGTGTAAGATCTTGCTGATATATTTGCCTGTTTGGAGGGTGTCTTTCTGTAAAAGACAGGAGCCCACTCTCACCCTGACTCATGCGCAACTTCATATTTGTGTTTACATTCTTGAGGCAATCATCAAACGTACTGAAAAAACAGACACTGTGGAAAAGGGCAAAAATCTTTCTGTAAAATTATATGGGTTAAAATTATCAACCTCAAAGCTTCATGTTTTATTTCTAATCTACAGTGCCAGCTCACGGCCTGGAGACATAAATATTTTGTACTTTTAATTGAATCATTTCCCATGCACTGCATTGACATAATATTCCATCTCTTTGTAGGCTCAGTATTAGCAACAGTAGCAGAACCATTAATTAATACTTTCAAATAAGATTTAATATATACTTTTGTGCCTTTGGAATAAATAAATAATAACTTCTCATTATCATTAACTTATTGTTATTAATCTTGTCTCCTAATATAATTTACTGCATAATTAATAATGTCATATCTTCTTAAAGGCACTCATCTATTAAAATAATCATCTCTGGGTCAAAAATCTGAAAAAAACATGAAAAAGAGCTATTATAGCACAAGTAAAAATTACATAAGCGGAAAGAAGCTTTTCGGCTTCTGGAAATGCATTTGAAATGCAGTACATTCATTACATTACTAACAAGTTCACAATTGGTGGTCCCTGAAAGTGGAGATTTTGGGAACTGAGAGACCCATGGAATGAAATTATGATGAAATATCTGTACGAATAGGAAACATTCTGGTTCCCCTTCTGGTTGTTTTTTAATCTCAAAGCAATAATGATATCCCTAGAGGTGTTTTCCTAAATGCTTTTATACAGATGGTCTCATCACTTTCTTCTTTCCTTTAACAGAAGTAATGGTTACAAGAAATGCAAAAGGCAATAAAGCTGAGCTTCAATGTCGAAGACTCTTGAAGTACGATCATCAGTGCAGTAATAAACATACATCCATTTCTTCATTGTTCCATTGTGTAAAAGTGGATGCTGGCTTGTGAAGAGCTTGTGTTTTAGCTTGTAAAACCGGCTTATGTAATGGATGGGCATTAGGAGACCACAGATAAAGAGTAAGACAGTAGAAACAGAAAATTCACTGCCATGGAAGCAAGTCTTAGGTGGAAATAACTTCCATAAGTGGCTGCAGAATGAGTTGCTACGAAAGAAAATTTGGAGGCAATATTCCATGAATCACACACTGTTTTTATGAAAAGAGTGCATGGAAAGACTGAATTAGATTTGAGGCCATGCAGTTCATTCTTGTCCCCAAATCTGTGAATTAGTCTGCACTAGATTAGGGTGGGCTGAGAGGCTGCCTCAGCCCAGTTGATAAAAGCTGGAGTGTGCAGCCAGGATTTTGTGCTAGAACACTTGTGGGGTTTAAGGATACGGCACACCTAGAGAAACTCAAAGACGACTAGTGGGATTTCTACAAAGCCTACCTTTTCACTTTGCCCAGTCCTAGTAATTTCTACGAAAAGGGTGTCCTGGCATGAGGAGACCCAGGGAGCAAAGAAAGGCCACCATGGTGAGGAAGGACCTGCCAGGGACTGCCTGGGAGGGATGTGGCCTACATGTGCCCTCGTGAGGGATCACAGCATGTAAGACAAGCATCCGCCTCCGCTGGAGGGAATAAGATTCAGTGACTTCTACCATCATCTTTCTCAGAAGAGTTTCTTGTTCACCAACAGCCATAAAAAGCAAGCCTTAGCATTAGTTCACAGCAGTTTGGATGGTTTTGGGGCAGGAGAGTGAAACATACTCCTGACTTAACAGCTAAAGTCAGAGAGAAAGCTACCTCTGTGGTTCTGTGTGTACATGGTGGTAATCAGCAAGGCAGATGCTGCTAGGACTTTAGCAAAGTGTGTTTGTGTGCATGGAACAGAAACACTGCCAAAGGGACACAGCTGTAACAGTGAAAATGTGAAGGCCTAGGAGTTCATGACGGCAAATGCTTTGTGAATGCTGGTTGTGGTCAAAGCCACTCTGTTCTCCCCTCTGAGCCTAAAGCCAGGACACTTTCACAAGTGGCATGTATCTAATAATGATCAGATATCCAAAAATTCCCATAAAGTGCCCTTTGGTGAACTCCATCCCTGAGGTTTTGGCACTGAACTTATACACGCGTCCCTCAGTGACAGAGCTGGCTGTTTCCCATAATTTCTGCTTAGTCACAGAAACTTTGCTTTCAGATTATTCCCATAGCTGTCTGATCACTATGGAGGTGGCCAAGGTGTATTTTGCTATGGGAGTGTGTCATCAGCTCGTACTGTTAGGTAGAACTCCCTCAAACTAATATCAAATGATGTACAGAGTAAGGAGGACTACAAAAGCCTTGAGTCAGTGTTTCTCACAGTTATTGGTTACAGGCAAGCAGTGAATACCCATAAGATTTAAACCACAAAAATGTGTCTAAGCATTAGACGCCAAGCACCAGAAATAGCAAAAACAATAAACTGAAGTCATGAATGTAGAGTAGTAATTCAGATGTATTGATACTTCAGGCAAGTAACAAATGTCAGTAAAATAATAATAAAGAGTAAATGACTTTACATGTCTACCGGAAGAGTTGTTTTGCAGTGTATGATTTTTATCAATAAATTCTGGACTTTTCCTGTGCCTTCAAAGACCTTGTCCAAAATGTCACACAATTTCATTCTGATTCCACAACTAGTGGCAGCCACGTGTGTAAACTGGATTCACTGGAGAGAGTCACACCGATTTGCAGTTCTGGATTCGTCCCTTAAATTGGACAAACCATTTAGACCCAGTTCTCACTGGGGCTAAATGGCTCACATTGCAGGGTATGTGACTTCATTTTTCCTTTTTTTATAATGAAAATGCCCTGGCTCTCATGAGCATAGAGAAAGGCCTAGAAACTCAGAAGACAAATGAATGGGGGGGGGAGAATGGGGCAGAGAAGGAGAGAGCGAAAAATGAGAAAGAAAGGAGGAGAGAAGGAAAGAGGGA
>NW_009627060.1:26768-47118 GCF_000690535.1 Cariama cristata
AAAAAGAGAAGAAAGAGAAGAAAGGAAGGAAGGAAAAGAAAGAGAAAAGAAAGAAAGAAAGAAAGAAAGAAAGAAAGAAAGAAAGAAAGAAAGAAAGAAAGAGAGAAAGAAAGAAAATGAGAAAAGAAAGAAAGATAGATTAATTTACATTATTATACAAACATCTAATAAGCAGGTCTGGTAGGAGGATCAGATCTATCTGAGTCTCCCTTGAGCTGAGGAGTAGTACTGGTATTAGAAGGAGTCAGCAACATGTATTTTCATATAAAAAAGCAATGTCTATGGACACCATCTTTTCTTTACCTGTTTTTTATAGACATACCCACCCTGCTGGACTGACGAAATCCTGCTGATGGAGCTAGAAGCCTTTAGTACTCCGGTTGGTGCAGAGACCCAAGTAGTATTTTGAGAGAGGGAAGTAGGCTGTATGTCTTCTGAGCTATTTTGAAGTATGTAATTTCTTTTGCAGTTACACCTGCATTTGAGTGCTCCCCACCTGCCTATCCATTTGTACAGGTCCCCTTTCAACCAGCCACACTGTTGAGCACCTTCTCCATGTAACCAAACACTCTCTGACCAAATGGGTTCAATGTGTTTCTTCAAGGAATCTGCAAGTCCCATTGTGGACCTTCTGCACTTCAGAGGGCAACAGACCTCTGCCAGAGCCCGTGTCTATATTTAGACTCATAGCCTTCAGGAAACCATCATGTCTGTGCCATTCCTGCACATTTGCTGCTTTAAAAACTCTATTTTTTTTCTTTTTAAGCAATGAAGCCAAAGGTTAAGAACATCAATGTTTGTAGCTAACATATCTGTTTTCTTCTTGTGCTTTTGTCAAAGGTTGCCTGCTTGCTGTTCCAGTATGGTATAATGCTTTCTGGTACTATCTATGTACCAAATAATAGTTGCAGGGACACAAGCCCTTTTACAGAGGGACCTATTTATTCAATAGCTTTAAACATATGAAGTAAAAACAACTGCTTTAAAACTAAATCTTCTTTGCTTCAGGCGCTGGCTTCTTGAGAGCTAAATGAGGTCAAGAAGATGATGTGGTGTGTGTGAATTTAACAAGGCAGAACCTGGCAGAATAACTCATAAGCCTGAATCACTGAGTGCTGCTGTATCCTTGGCCTGGATGCAAACTTTACGTGAAAAAAAAAAAATCAAGGGATTTGTCTACTAAAAATTAAATAGAGTGTATTTAAAAATGGGTCAGCATGCCATGTGCAATTCATAATGCACATTACCTTAAGTATTCCTCAAGGCTTGGCCCTTAAATGAGAAAGGAATAAAAAACTGTATCAGGAAAGAAAAGAACCTATACCTGCTGCATTTTCCTAGGGTAAAGGCCTTCAATTCAGCCTTATCCCTGTGTCACATCAGTGCATAATGCTAAAAACTACAGGGATACATTGAAAAGCCAGAACTCTTGGAAAGAAAGGGGCTATCAAATCATTATTTAAAAAAAAGGAGTGAATTTTTATTGTGATGAACACACAAAAATATGTTTGTCTTTTATCGGTGTTGTGAAAACAGGAGAACTGTGCTTTCTCTGTATTAGTAGGTATTTAGACAGGCCTGAGGTTCACAAATAAGAATTTGCAGATAGAATGAATGAGCTTATGAAAAGTGAGATAAAGTGTAATTTCTCCATTTCATACCATTGCAGTTCCTTTCCTGTGGGCACTCAGATGATTGTGATTTTTGTACGTACTGATGTTTGAGAAGAGGGTTTTGCTCATACAACTATGAATACTCATGTTTTAAAAATCTGTTCATTCAGAGAGCATATGCTGTCCAGATACTTTACATATGACTCAGGAAGAGTACTAAGGACAACTGAAGATGCCAAATTAAATACAGAAAAGTTAGGAAGATAGAAATAAGGTAAAGACCCAAAGAACCTTAATTCAACTTCTTTATGTATATGCATTATTAGATAATCTTAATGATATAATCCTATGCTATTTTTTTCCACTGATGTTACAGATACCCATGTTACAAGAGCTCAAAATGCCCTTGTTTTGTTTTATCATAAATTCATTTCTGCTTTGAGGCAATTTTTTGTTTTGCAGGTCAGATTCTCAGTATTTTTGAAATACATTTGCAGGAAGGAAGTTACAACTCTCACCATACGAAGCAATCCAGGATAACCTGCTGAAGAATTCGTTTCCTTATTTTATAAGTGGAAATGCCCATTTGTCATGACAGTCACCCAGCTAACCCAGTATCTCGTGTGTTTGCAGAGGGGGACCCACGACATCTGCACAGCGTTCAGGAATGACGGCACAAAACCTTCTCCCTGACCGCAGCCAGAGCTCAGCTCTTCAGGAGCCCTCAGGAGCCAGCATGCGGGACTAGATCTTGCCTGCTTTCTGTAAAGAGTGGCCAAACTTTTCCTTTTGAGCTTTGCTCACAGGAAGGAATGTTTTAAACATTTATTCACGGTATGTAAACAGTGGAACAGAAGCAGTTCTTCATGGCAGAACACGTGATTTCAGTTCAGCATGAAACTAAATAACTGATTTCCAAAATAACACCTCCAGTAAGGCTTTTTGATACCAACTAGGGTAATTTTTTACTTGCACACAGTTAGGATATAAATTCTAGGCCATATAAATGTTTAAATGTGCTGTCAGCCCAAGGGAGGGCTAGCAAAAGTCTGCTTGGTGACAAGAGATATACCTTAATCTTCTCAATTTGTTTTATAGCTGCTGTTGAAATGTGTAAGACTTTGTTCAGATCCATTAAATGGAAAGCTACGATGCAGGCTGCTGCCATAGTTTCTGAAGATTTACAACAAATGAATCTTTTGCCAAAGGTAATTCTTCAAGAAAAAGCTCTAGCAGTTTAATGGAGAAAAAAATGAGTAGAATGCTTTTTTTTTATGCTTCAAGAGGTCAAATGTCTGGTGTCATTTGTGTGCATGAGTTGGGGGGGGGTGTAGGCAGTTAGTTTTCAGTAGATCTTATTTTAATCAGATATAAGATACATAACAAAAAGAGGAAAAATTTAAGCCTTGCGTATTTTATGACTAGTTCAGGAGGAACATATAAATTATTTTCTTAAAAGAAATTCATTCATATTTGCATTGTCCACATGAGAATATCTCCGTGCTGAAATAAGGCCAAAACCTATCCCTTTCCCCTTTATTTCAGCAAAGCATGGTGTCAGCTTTACAGAAGAGAAAACAGAGAGAGAAAAGTTAAATAATTTGCCCAAGGTCACAGAAAAAAGCTAGTAGTGGAATCAGAAATTGAACTTATATTGTCTGATTCACTGAGAGCTTTAGGTACAAATGTGTCCCTTTTTCCTATATTTTACTTTTTCCTCTTTTGTGTTTGACATTTCAGGCAGCATGTTTCTACGGCCTTTCTTTGTTAATCCTCAGAAGCTTTACAGTCACAATAATAGGACACACACCATATCAAATATCTGCCATGTACAAAATAATAGCCATGCTCACACAGAGCCCAGAGTTAGGCAAGAATAAATGAGCACCATGTCCAATGATTAGCTATTTTCTGCTGTTTGATGTATTGTTTAGTTCAGCTCTATGGCTGATGGCTAATGGTTAATGAAGCCTCAAAACTTTAAATACAAAGAATGACAACACAACTATTTTTTTTTTCAAAATCTTTAATATTTATTAGGGTGGTTTTTTTCCCCTCTTGTGGCTTTTCAGCAGACAATCAGCTAACTGGATTTGTTAGAAGCAGCCAGTCTCAAACAGCTCACAGACCACTAAGTATAAAGGAACTGGAAAAGCTCTTAGCTATATGAGACAAGGAAAAAGGGTCTCATTTTTAATCTTCTCTTTCTAAACCAACCTGACAGGCAGCGTGACAGTCTCATTGTGTAGAGGCGTACAAATGAATGTGACAGTAGAACTCACTTCTAATTCAGCACGGTAATTAAGGATGCACTTGGCAGTTTTGATGAATTGGGACTGTTTAGCTCAGGTATTTGAAGTCCTTTGCAACTGGACTGCCCAGATTGTCCTGCCTGTTGTTAGTGAATACAATGAACTAGAAAGGATGAGGTGCATCGCACACTGGGGCAGGAAGATGCCCCATGTTGCCCAGTCCAGCATGGGATGGTCTTCAGCATGAGACCCCATCTGAGGACTTGCTGCACCCAGCGGAGAGCATCTGGCCTCCCAAACTCCATGACACATGGTGGGGGTTAAGAGCCTGATCAGAAGCTCAGCTGAAGCAGGACTCCTGCCAGCTCTTGTAGGATTCATAAACTCTGTAGCTTTCCTTAGCCAAAGAGGATCTGGGCACCATAGGTTTAGTAGGTCTAATCCAGAAATATGAAACAAAAGCCTCAAAAACAGCATTGAAAAGTCTTGTGGTATAGGATCAAATCTGGAGTTATCTTCTGTGCTTTTGATTTGCTTCCTAAAGTTATAAATCCATAATGCCAACTAAAAGAACCATTGCTTTAGACATTTGTAGGTGTATCACTTTCAACATGCTTAAGAAAATAAAGCCTGCTGCACAGACCAAACATTTTTTACGGTTGTTTTAGCATGTTATATTCCACCTTGGCATAGCATGTTTCCCTTAAAACAGAGATTGATTTCAGTCCTTCATCTCTACAGGGCAGTGCTACTTCAACTTGTTATTTATGTATAACTACAGTTTGTCTGAATTAGACTGTAATTACAGCCTAGAACCCAGAACTCTACATCCATTTCAACTTTATGGGATTTTTTTATTGTTAAGTTTTAGTTTCTAAATTTTTCAGGTTCTTTTCCTCTGAGTAGAAAACCAGAGGAAGCCTTCTGAAGCTATGTGTGTGATTTCGGTTGTAATGGAAAAATGTGTCAGCTTTATCAGAAGTTTTTCTCAAATCTTACAAAAACAAAACATGGCAAGCTGATTTCTTTGCTGAATTCTTTCCCTCTCTTTTTAAAACATAAATTGTCTTGGCTTATTTTAACACAGACAGACAAAGACCTTGTACTTTATATAGGATGCTTCATCCTTGCAATCTCAGAGCACTTAATAAATAGATAGGAGACGTCAAAGAAAGGAAAGACTGCTCAAGGGCAGAAGCATCACACCATGGCTCTTATTAAGGTAGTAAACCATCCTTTACTTAAAGGGACCATCCTCTATATATTTTATTTGTTAATAGGGTTATTGCCTCCTCCAATTTACTTCATATGTCATGAGAGTAAGAGGAGGGCTGAATCAATCGGTAAATCCTTTGCACAGCAGAAGAAAATGATTTGACTTGATTCATCTGCTTTTCACTGTAGAATTCCACCTTGAGAGTCTTTTAACAAAAAAATAACCAGAAACTTCTCTTTCCCCACTAAAAACCCCCACTATTTCTCAGTTGGAGTCTACTCTGAAACACAGCTTCACAACTGAGACTTTGCAAGCTGTAGGTCCAAACAGGGTTTGGCACCTGATATTTCCTCTACGTTTAGCTACCAGGTTAAATGAAATTCATACCTGTAGATTGTTAACTTTATCCTAGTTCAAGAAAAATCTAATATTCCACAATAATAAAGTGAAATCTGATTATTATGTAAGTGTTTTGCATTCAAAATACGCTTTACTGAATAAGTCCTCTGCCGAAAAACAAACTCCTTTTGCTAAGACATGGTACTGTGTTGTTCACCACCCATTAAAACAGCTGCAAAGAAATCCTCAAAGATAAGATAGCAGAAGAGTGTTCATATGCACTTTGTAATTACCGTCATTGGAACGTGATCTAAATTGCAGCATCAGCATCTTCACTCCTAAAAAGCTTCCCTGGTTGTTCAGTATCCACAGCTAACTAAGACAGAAGAGCAGGATGCCAGGAGCTGGAAGCATGGTGGGGAGGGTTTCATTCCTTATACAAAGCATGGTCATGGGCTGCCTCTAACTCTCAGAGTACCATGTGGCATTTTCTAATCAAAATTTTCCACTTTTTGATCAAAATGTGGTTTTGTGGCTGCAAGGCCAGTATTCTGCAGGGTTTTCTTTCCTTTCCAGTCACATTTTTTACAGTCAAAAGAAAAGGATATTGTAGATGGAACTAACTCAAACGTGCTGCTGCTTATCTTCTGTGCTGAATAATTTCATCAGGATCATCAAATTTCCATGGAACCTGTGTTTATGCTTGCTATGCTGATGTTAACCAAAACACCACCCACAAACAGACGTTTGGGTAGAGAAAAGAGGTTTCTGACCTGCACGCAGAAATTGCTTAGCCCAGAGCAGTGATGTGCTTACTGAGAGCTGATCTCAACATTAGCCAGCCATGGCATGTATGAGGAGGCCTTTTGTGGCTTCTTCTGGGGTGCTCTGGAGGATGGATGCTCTGTCAGAAGAGAGATTTCCATCTCCATTTCAGGGAGCTTTGTGCTCAGCAACTCCTTTCCAAAGCAGAGGTTGCAGAGCAGCTGCGTGCCTCGGGATGGTCATCCTTACTCTGCCAGATTTATTGTGCTTCCTTGGCCGTGGGACACTTCAAGACACTTTTTTTTTTTTTTTTTATTTTCCTTGAAAATCATCTAGCCGCAGGAAAAGAGGTTTTTTAAGAAGTCTGAGCAAATTTACCCTCAAGTCACTGCCCTAGCAAGAAAATAAATATTTGTGGCCACGTCTGAAAAATGCATGACAGTCCCATAATTTGGTTGCCAAGCCTGAATGGCAGTTTTTCAGTGCCTGGCCCCATTGCTGCCTGTGCTAGCAGCTGACGAGGGCTGTGTCAGAGCAAATATTTGAGGCTTGGCAATATGCTGCTCTCCCTTTGCTTCCTCGATAGCATGTTTGCTCTGAATGAGCTCTTGGAGCATCGAGGTAGTACACTAACATCTCAGGATAAGATCTCATCTGGGATATACGCAGGATGCAGCAATGACTTCCCTGGATAGTTAAGAAAGTGGGAGAGTTTTTTTCAGTTAGACAAGCTTATCTAGTTGATATATCTGGCAACTAATTCTATTATGAAGATAAACAGAACTGTTCACACTGCAGGCTGTTCTTTTAACTATTAGAAGTGAGCAACTCAAATATAGAAGATAAGAGAACAAAGTGAAGGAAAGACAAGGTAATAAATTATAGCAAGGACACAATACTAGGTTGTATTAACAGCGATCTAAATTTTAAAAAAACCCAACCAAACCATGTGTGGTCCTGAACTCTAAACAGAGGCACTTATCAAAGGCAACACAAGGAGTCTTGAGTTTATGGTGGAGAACTTCAGTAACAGTTATCAGTGAAATCTAATCAATAGCTGCTGTCTGGGTAATGCAGGTTAATGACCTGGTCCATCAACCGTGCAGGGTCTCACGTAGCACTGTATGGGTTGGCAAGGGCTGTTGTTGTGTTTGGTGTTTTTTTCAATAACCCCTATAACTCATATATTATAATTATAAAATTTCAAATTTTCTTTACAGATCTTCTGATTCTGCCTTTTGATTTTTAGCACTAATATTACTGAAGTGTGTGTGAATAAACTATCCTACAGCAGGCTCTAAGAAGTTTAATTATTGAAACATAGGTATGCATTCTACTGTATCAAAAGTTGTGTCATGATTCACGTTGACAAATCAAATGTAATGAGATTTGCCAATGGAAATCCTGAACCATCTTTTTAGTACAGTAGAATCAGAAGATTTGTAAAGAAAATTTGAAAGATAAGTAAAGATAAGAGGCACTGTCTTGCAAACATTGCCTTTACTTTGAGGTCCTCTTACAGGCCTTACTCGTGGGTGGCATGGAGCAGCTTAGACCCACTGACAGAAACAAAGCTGCACAAATGGATTTAGAGGAGAAAGAAGAGGTATTGTTCCTTTACTAATAAGAAAAAATCCTGACTAAAACTGCCAACTCAAGCTTTTGAATTCCACTAGAGTTTTAAATAAGGGTGTATTTGTTCTGTTTGGGGATTCTGGGATGGTCCCAGAAAGCCATGGGTGTGTGCAGCACAGTGCTGCGGAGATCACAAGAGCCGCTCCTGAGTGCTAAAATTGCTGCTGTTTTCAGTTGTCTTGGCTAACCTGTCCTTACAAGATTGTTACATGTGTTAATAACTTTACCAAATATTACCCAAGCCACCAAAAGTATAATGGGAGTCTTACCATGATGGTGGTCCATTTTCTCATTTCAGGATATAATTAAATTTAGTGCATGAGACTTAATTGCCGCATTTCGGCATCTTCAATCTAAATGAGAAAAAGTACCAATGAAGCTGTCAGATTGGTTAAGACAAGGCTGAAAACATTAGTCTCCAGCTCCATCCTGCTCACCTAATCCAGGCTACGATTCCACTCAAATCAGTGGTTCAGATCAGGAGAAGAAGAAAAAAGGAGCTGTTCCCCAAACCCTACAGAGTTGGAGGAGTGTGGGGTTGCAAGCACTGGAGTTTTGCTTCTAGGGCCTTAGTGAGGTAATTAGTTTTTAATGCTATATTTCATCACCAGCTTCACTTGAGATTTGAGGTCTGACCAATACTGAACCCTTCTATTTTACTCAACAGAGTTAAACTTAACAGGGGGAATTCTAACAGGCCCATTAAAAACAGGAAAAAAAGCAGAACTTGAAGTCTCATGACTTTAAACTAAATAATCTTGTGACACTCAATGTGTGTAGAAAGAATAGTTTGTGGAAACATGTGATTAGGGATAGAACAAAACGAGGAAGAGTGGAAAGGAAGAAAGAGGGAGACAGGCAAGCAGAGAGGCATAAATTTATTCAGGCGCAGTGGGTAACCCGGCCGTCAGGACACCTGGGCTGGGATGTGGAGCCTGCGTCCTGTCTGCCTCATTCAGCAGAAAAAAACAAACCAAAACAAAAAACCTTTCCCACCAAGCACTGATTAGAAAATATCCTCAGGTTTCATTTACGTTTGCTCTTTATTTTCTACAAAGTGAACTCAATATCAGTAATCTTAAAATGGGGAAAAAAAGAACAAGGTTTTTTGCTTGTAGAAGTCTCATGATTTTAATCCAGCCAATTTTCTCTTTTTGGCATTCGTGTTAACTTTGCTAAGAGTTGAGTTAACTATACCAAGAAATGTGAGGCCAACACTCATGTTGAACTATATCACATATGCTACCATATGCAAAGCAGATTTTGCATTATTTCAGTGAAATTAGCTCTGTTAATTGCAAGGATTCACCTTCCTCAGACAAATTTATCTTGGAACACTGCCCAACTTCCAGACTGTAATTAAAAGCAGGAGCAGCAGGTCTGTGATTTCTAGTTTCATTATAAACAATTTCAGTAATTCCATTTTGAAACAGAAGACAAGGCTACAAAATGTTCTTAATGTGTCATTTCTGGTTTTACTGTTTAAATTTCAATTGCTGTCATTCACTGTGGTTTGTTCAGAAAATACATGAAATTCTATTTCTTGGTATCCATGAAAATTGTATGTGTTTCTTCTTAAACACAAACATTTTTTAACATCCAGTGTCTAATTTTACATTTACTCTCTTATGTTTACTGTAAGTTGTGAAGACCCCTCTCCTTTTATAAATGAAATCATGTTTTTGCACATAAATCACTAAGTTTGATGCTGATATCGGTTCTCTACCCAGCTAACATCTTCCAAATTTTATAACCCTACTTTGTTCTGCCACAAGGTTTTCCATTTGTGATTTCAGTAAGGTGAAAGATCTTGCCTGTAGGGAATTCATGCCTGCTGAGGTAGGTTTTTTGAGGGACTGGTTTAGTGAAACAAATCTCCCAGGCTCGGTGCTGACCTTTGGGCTCGCAGAAGTGGAGCCTTGAATTTATACACTAACAAATTAGGAAAGCAAAGAGTTTGAAGGGAAAACTTTTATTTTTGTGATGGGGATTCTCACAAGTGGTTAAAGCACCGAGACCGTTCATTGTAAACTGGTAGAGCCCTACCTGCAACGAGCATGATTCGAACTCGACTCAAGGTAGGCTTGTTATTATTGATGTTTTTGCTACTCCGCTAAGCCACAGTGGGCAAAGAGGATAAACCCAATCACATTGATCTAGCAAACTAGTAAAATCATAGAATCATAGAATGCTTTGGGTTGGAAGGGACCTTTAAGGGTCATCTAGCCCAACGCCCCTGCAATGATCAAAGACATCTTCAACTCAATCAGGTTACTCAGAGCCCTGTCCAGCCTGTCCTTGAATGTTTCCAGGGATGAGGCATCTACCACCTCTCTGGGCAACCTGTTCCAGTGTTTCACCAACCTCATTGTGAAAAATTTCTTTCTTATATCTAGTCTAAATCTACCTTCCTTTAATTTAAAACCGTTACCCCTTGTCCTGTTGCAAGGACTTGCTAAAATAATCTAAAGTAGATGCTGAAGGTAGGTAAAGAAAATATAGCATTTTTTCTTGCGGTGTGAATGAGAGCAGCTGGGAGCTCTGGCATCTGCCAACCAGCCACTGAGGGCAGCTGCATGGCAAGTGCCTGAAGCTCCAGGACCACCACCTTGATGGCTTAAAGAGTATGCTGGCCAAAAAGTCTCCAGGCTTTGCTATGGAAAGTGTCTGAATATACTTGCTTGAAGAATACATACTGTAAATTCAATTTCTAAGTACACTGTATGTGAAGTTTTCCTTGAAGCGTTTATTATTACTCATCATTCCCATGCAAATCAAGTGAAACATGGGTCCTTTGTTTCCAGTAATACCCATTTAATCATGCCTACCTCTTCCATTTGGCCCATTTCACAGCTTTTATTCTTTAGCTGCATAAACTGTGGTAGAAATGTGTTTTATAAAAGACTTTTTTTCTAAAAACAGAGTTTGAAGCTTTTTGCAGTTTGTCAGTGTATGATTTTGCTTGTGCTTGAAATCTGACAAGTAGCTTTCCTTTCTGCATTATTATTTATCATTACTTTTGAGCAGACTGACAAGTATATACTGATGGCTGACCTAGTTTTGAAAAGCTAAATTCTTCCTTTCTTTCCTGTTCCACTTCTTGAATTTTCTGGAAATCATCTGTCATTCAGTCATTAGAAATTAAATATATTATATCTGAAATTATGTTAGCCTGCAGGTGTAAGAAGAAAATCAAGAAATTAACCATATGTTATGAATAAAGGATATGATTAAAGTCTATTAGAATGAATTGAGTCTAGGCCAAGTCTCTGTCAAAGTGGCTTGTAGGCAAGGCTTGGGATTTAAGTCCCAAATTTTGAACTCAATTCAGTTTACTCAGAGAATATTCAGTAAAATATATTGGAGTAATTTCAGGTGTGGCAATGGAAAGTCTGGCCAATGACTTCTGGATATGTAATTAAAATGAAGAACTAGTGGCCAAGAGTAAGGGTTCTGTTCATAGACCTACGCTGCCTCGCTGTGTGACTGCAAAATCTTGTTTGAAAGACAACAGGTAGCAAGGTAAAAGAAATATTACAGTGACCAGGACAGGAGAAGATGGTAGGAGGAGGAAGACAGAGGTACAAAGCAGGATAATCAAACATTGCAGAACATTGCTCAGTCATGAGCTCATAGCAATGAGCTTTTTCCTGACAGAGAGGAGTAAAGGTTAAGCATCAACTGTGCCTCAGCCAGCATGGGTTTTTCAGTGTGATGCAGTTGCTAAGCTCTCCTCAATAGGCATCCAAACATATGCATTTAGAAAGCAACGTGAATCATCCTGGAGTAATGATAACTGAAGAGACATAAGGAATAAAACAAACACTGAAAACTCAGTGAGGCACTCTTAAACTTCATTTGGGAAAGGGAAAAAAAAGTCCACCCTCAGGTCTCTAAAAATAGTCACAGAAAAACTCCACTTCAAATGCAGAGAAACGCTTTGCTTACTCAGGCATGTGCAAGAGGATGCCTGCTGACAAAAACGACTCAGATTGTGAGAGGACAGATACATTTGACTTTGTAGGAGAAGAATTTCATGGTTGCATTTGTAAAGCTCATAGCTACCACAAACTCTGAAGTCATGCTTTCATCCAGTGGAGCTGGGTGGCATCATTTACAGTCCAAGTGAAAAGAGACAGAGAAAACATCTCTCTTTTCATAATGCCCTTTGTGTTCAAGCCAGTCTGTGGCTTGAGCTAAATCTGCTGTGAATATTTTGTAGATTTTTTTCTTGTAAGACAAGCTGGTGTGTGAGAGACCTTGCTGATCAAGAAAACAATATACAATTATCTCCCAGTGAGAGTTTAATCAGCTCGGAAATTCACAGCTGGCTTAAAAGGAGGGACATATAAGCAGGAGGTAAAGTTCAGTCCAGCAAAGCACATTAAGAGGTGAACAGGACAGGATGAAACATAAGAGATGAATGAATGACACAGGGAGTTGGAATCTGTTCTGCTAATTACAGCCAAAGCAGGAGACCCTGCATGAGCCAGGGAAGCCAGCTCAGTGCTGCTGTTGGGTTGCGCTTTTGTTGCGTGATATAGACTTCACTCTCTGGAAACACTGAAATTCAGGACACTTTTCAGTCAAGGGGCCTTGGGATTAATGGGTTTGGCTGGGTTTCTCCAGAGTAACTGATATATAAGAAGAGGGTGCAAATGGCAAGCATCAAAAGTGATGCTTGTCATTCCCCTCCCCACGCTTACCTAGGTTTTTGTGCTGAACAGGAGCTGTTAGAAGCTGTGGAAGTCCTACAGGAAAACTGAGAAAAAGCAATATCCTATAGCAGAAAGGAAGATGCATTCATAAATTTTGCCACCTTCCCCTCCAGAGAAGCTGGGTGAAATCACAGCCTTCTAAGGTCTAACAAAGGAGAGGTATGGAGGAAAGATCTTTGAAAAGTAATTTTAAGCAATATTAAAAATACATTTGTTTAAACTAGAGTGCAACATCTCTGGTGAATTTATTTTGCTGAATTTGCCCAACAAGATAGTCCTAGTCAAGATGAAACTTCTGAGACAAGAGAATTTTTGGTACCTGAGAATATTTGCCTTTTTTCCCTCATGGAGAAAAATTAATAAACCCCTGTAAACCTGTGACATATTTACTTTATCAGCAGTTCATCAGGAAAAGAGTAGAGCAGAAAAGTGAAAAACAAAGTGATAGAAGATGTCAGGTGTATAGCCCAGATGACCTAGTACTCCTATTAAGTAGTTTTGGTACTGCTCTCAAGGAATGTCATCCATGGAAAAGGATTTACTACTTTCTCAGCTAAATATGACAGTATAATGAGCATTTTACAGATTAAAGAGGAAGGATCAGAATAAAGCACAGAGTTCAGATGTTAGACATGCATTTTTAGGGTTGTGCAGCAGGACAGTGACATTCAGCAGTATCTCTGAGGACATAAATCTCAGAGAAAACAAATAAGTGCATTGAAATGAGTTTGAAGGATGCCAACAGCAGAACTATTTGTTTATTTGCCTACCAAAGTCCAAAGATTTCATCTAATAGTTCCTGCAGGTGGTGTGTAGATCCTGAAGGCATGAGAAAAGACATAAAAGCTGTGGCTCTAAATATAAACAACACATGCAGATTTAACCTTCCTCCTCACTAGAAAAATTATGGAAAAGTTCCCAAATCCTGAAACTGGTTGTAGTGTTTGGGACAATTTTGTCAAACTTGGTGCTATTTTTAAGATTCAATTAGGGTGGAAGTACTAACGGAATCACTCATGATGCCTGTGTTTGTGTAAAAGAAGTGCTGCACTTCATTTCAGTTCTCTTAATCATGAGCCTGCACACTGATGAGGCATTAAGCATAGAAAGGCAATTGCATATTCATTCACTACATCTAAGGAAGCTGGGAACAGTAGCACCTGTATATCCTCAGCAAAAAGTGGGCATCTACCCACTTTTGAAAATGTTTGAATTCTGATGTTTCCTGTACCCGGCTAAATATTTTCATGAAACTTGTAGGAATACCTGGGACACCCATGTTCCTGTTGAATTTGGGTAAAACCAGCAGATCAAAAAATATTTGAGGGAAAGGCAGATCATACAAGCAAACTGAATCATCACACAGCATCTACTACTTAGAAAAATACGTCAAAAAATGTAAATCCACAGTCTTACTCCTCACCACAAAGCCATTCAGTGTTGACTACCCAGTTTTCCAATGCTCATTAATATCAAGAACAGGATTTACGGTCCTAAGAGGGATTCTTAACATTTCCTAAACTTTGCTACATCTGTCTTCCTCTCCTATAGAAGTTTAATATAATTTTCCCCAGCTTTCTAACACTTTGAAATGCTTTCTAATTCCACAGAACCACTAGTGAATAACCCTTCCACTGCCACGCATGGTCTAATGAGCATCAAGTGGGAAAAAAACAGAATGAAACAAGCAAAGGGGAAAAGGTGGGAAAAGAAAGGAAAAGGAGAATGGAAAAAAAGACTAATAGAGGAGAACGGGGTGAAAGAGTGGACAGAAGAATTACAGTATTTGGGCTGTGTCAGAACTGTGTTAGGCTGCCAGAAAAAAAAAAAAAAAAAAAAAAAGGATAATGTTTTCAAGTAATTTATAAGTATATGGCCCTGTGAAAGCTGGGAATCAATGTGAAAATTCTCAGCACTGGCTTAGGTCTTCAGTACTTATTCCTCCTCCAGAGCAACTTCTAGCAGACCATGAGTAAGTGATATACTTCTGTTAAAACAAATATATATTGTGTACCTCGTATTTCTTTGAGAAGCAACAGCAGAAAGTGAGGAGATCAAATGGCTGGGATGCAGATGTAGCAGCTTGGGTTCAACAGGCAGAGCAGAGACTGGACTGTCTGGAAATCTCTTTTGGATTGTTTGCCTGCTTACTTTATTAGAGATGTTCTGTGAATCTTTAGCAATTCATTAGGGACATTGTTTTTAACTGACATGTTTATAGAATTAAAGAAAACAGTATTTTCTACTTGTAAAATCTATTATAAAATGAGTGGAGGAACATAGTCACATCCCTATGGAACTGTGCTAGAGTGTTCTGTATGCAAATCCTCCAGGTTTTCAAAACATGAAGTGAAATTCAAAGCAAAGTCATACAATGGCCAGGAACCTTACTCTGTTTAGAGTTATCCAACTACACCCCAACTTTAAACCATTAATCCTATCATTCTTCTTTTTCTTTTTTTCTTTTAAACTCGGGGGGGGTGGGGGTGTGGAATAGACAAGCAATCAATAGAGGACTGTCTACTTGTCTGTATGACCAGAGCTGACCTGGTTAAAAATTAACTTTATCAGAAGTAGACTGAGGGAACCTTAGTACTGTGATAATGGATTGAGTAAGGAGAGTGTAGGGAGGTTGTTGCCAGCCTCTAAATGAAACTGAAATGGACTTCATATGGATTAACTGCCAGTGCGGCTAAACCTTCAGGTTATCTACTTCCATCTCTAACCGCAGCCTAACAGAAGAAGCTTGTGCTTTCACTTTCATAAGCTCCAGGTCTTAGCCTCAACTGTCACATCTAACAGGGAGGAATAGAAGCAATTTATGATGTTCATTCATATGGTCTGAGAGATCCTATCAGATGGATGGATCTGTGCCTACTTTAAAGTCTGATCTCACCCTGCGACTGATATTATTCTCCTCTAAACCAAGGTCAACTTAACCCTTTTTACACATAAGACTTCAAATGCCATGGACCTGGAACAGCCAAACAAGGGTGGAAATCAGCTCAGCTTTTAGCATATTTCAGACTAAGAAATATGTACATATTTCTATAAGGAATATTCTGTTTAGCAAAAATGAAAATTTAAGATTTAAGGGCAGGTCCAAATAAATAAAAATAGCACACTGAAAATCATCTTTGTGTAGCCCCACCTCTCAAGTTACCATCCTCAGCAATGAAATGTCCACTCAGTTGTTGCAACAAGCACACAGTGATCTACACAGAGACACTGGCATCTTAGAAATATTAAGGTAACTTATCAACCAAGCAGAAGTTGATGGGAAATTTGTGTTTCATAGAGGCTAACAAAAGTATATTTGTTCTATTCTGTGAGAAATGTCTTGGTTGAAAGAATATGTTAGCAGGTTTGCATTAGTATAACTGTAGTGACTGCGGAAACACACAAGCAGCCATTTGGTACCATGCAGAAGGTTTGTCCAGAGTAGATACCGGAGCATCACTAATGTATCTAGGGCAGGAGGGGTGAGGGGATGGAGAAGGAGAATTTAGGCTTCCACAAAAAAATACTGTTCCACTTTGTCAGTGCTGCAGGTTTTCCCTCGCTGTAGGAAGCAGGAAAAGAATGAGGTGCCAATATAGAATCTAAATATGAGCTTGAGTATAATTTTCACTGAAAACAGTATCATATTCCAACAGCTATGTATCTTTAACCAACAATAATACAGTACACTCCAGGCAACTCATGGGTCTGTAACAGTTTATGTTTGCTAAAACATTGGCCTTTGAGTTTCAGACCTCATTCTGGTGGATATCTACATATCACTGACATCCGACTCCCAAACATTAACTATTCTGATCTTGTAATTTTTATACCACATGGATCAATTATTTAAACATTTTACACTTTGTTGCACAGTGGAGGCTAGAGATTTTGTAGGAGAGAACAGAGAGATATTTCTTTGATATTTTTTTCTGTATTTAGTGAAATATACAAAC
This sequence comes from Cariama cristata, assembly GCF_000690535.1. NCBI lineage: Eukaryota > Metazoa > Chordata > Aves > Cariamiformes > Cariamidae > Cariama > Cariama cristata. The sequence goes on from NW_009627060.1 coordinate 43,263, forward strand.
ACAAAAAGAATTGAATCCTACTTCAGCTTCCAGCTGCAGACATTAAATTCATTGCATTGTCTCTCTTGGCTCAGAATTTGGTTTATATGCACTGGTTTGTTTCTCCAAGCCTATTTTAAAAAAAGAAAAAATAGCTGAACCATGATGAAAACTGGGAAATTTGTAGGCATTGAGAACTTTTGTTTACCAAGAAGAAGAATAACTATCTGCCTCATGGGACTTCAAAAAGAGTCAGCTACATTAGACAAAGGAAGGTCACATTCAAGTATTTCCCATACAGGAATCCCTACACAGAAGCAAATTAGAATCAACAAAAAGCTTTGAGATTTCATCCTCTTTCAACTGTGGGATTGGAGGTTGTCATAAAGCATTAACACTAAGCAGGGAGTAACTAAGCAGCCTGGTTCCTGCAGGGTCAGGGAGTGTCTACCCCAGCCAGTAGTTTCAGCTGATGTCACTCCCCATCCTGGAGGAAGAAGGAGCTGCCCGTGAATACAGTCAGTTTGGAAAAAAAATCTTGGAAGTGCACTAAATCCCAAAGTCAATTTCTGCTACATATACCAAGTGCCTCGCCATATGTAGGATGAGCAGTGTGATGATCTAGTTACTGCATCTTTCATTCCTTTTAATTAACATACTGGTATTTTTTAGCAGCATGGGAGGAAGAAAAGGGGGCAGGAAAGGGCAAGAATCTGTAAATGGTGCCCTGAGTTTTATTTGCCAGCATCTTCCCGATTAAATATGTTGGCTTTGGCTCCATGCCTTGTGTTGGCCAACTGTCAGGGCTTTGGACACACATTAAAACAGAAATTTAGATGGTAATTATAATTCATATGAAAATGTATCTAGCTAACATAATGATACAGAGCCAGACCCTGCAGCCGTGACTGTTCTGTGTACAAATTACCTGTAACACTGGCAGAAATCCTGAATAAAGAGTCAGATTTTACCATCCTGAAATCAATGGGACAGAAGTGATGCATTTTGAAACAATAAAATATAAACAGTTGCGGGGGAGGGGAAACATGATGACAAATAATTCCATAATATCTTTGCAGTCGTTAATGAATGACTGATAGCAGATGTGCTGATACTCACATGATTAAATAGGTTCCCGAAGTTAGTGAGAACACAGATTACTTCAGTTAGTAAATAACTGCTGAGCTGCAGGGCACTATGCTTCCTCCCTTTAGCTTCTACTCATTTCAAGTACCCTGTTTTAAAATCAATATACAGCAATCTGGTTTATATTTCACCATGCTTGTGATCCTTGTTTGCTGCTAGTGAGTTACTTAGTGCTCCTGATTCTGTCCTTGATGCCATCATGTAAATGATCCCTGCCTAGCAACACTAAAAATGTGACATAAAACCATAAAAATAATGAAACCTGGATGATTTAAGTTTATTATTAGTAGATGGTTGGTTGTTGGGAGGGGTTACCTTCCTCAGGCAAGAAACACAAGTGGAGTGGAGTGTAAAGGCAGCAGATTCTGCAGTGCGGCGTCTGCTCTGAAGTGCAGTAGGTGAGCTCCATCTTAGCATCATGTCAGTGCTGCTGTGAACTCCACACATAAATGCACCATGCTGCCTCCAGCTTGGGTACCCTTCTGTTCACACCAGAAACTTTCAGCTCCTAATACAGAGACCTTCTGAGTCAAGCTACAGGACCTCAGTGTGCTCAGTATTCAATGGCACTAACAGTATTTCAAGAGAAAGAAAATCAGAAACACCATTCCTTTTTGCTGCACCAAAGTCAATAGTTCAAGGGCAGTGCTGCTAGTTGACTGTAAACATTGGAAGTTGAAGATGTTTTCTGGAGGCAAACATATTTTGAGGGCATTTAGGCCTATATTAATTTCCAAATTCAGGATAAAAGAAGCAGGATTGGTGTAGTGATTAAGTAACTTGATTATATATAAAATTTCTCATCAAGTCATTTTTGAACATAAATATAGCCATTTTTAAAGGTCTGATTTACAAAAACGGTTTGATAACGTCTAGTCCAAAAAGCTTACCTTATTTTAAATTTATATTCCAAGCAAAATTCAGATATTGAACATAATAATTTCTTTTATATTCCACTTACTCACAAACACTTTTAAATTACCATTAAAAATAAATTATCCATTTCCATTTTACTTCCCAACAACCACCTGAAGATGACACATAAGGTGAAAAGAGCTTCTCAATAATTACCAAATAATTTACGACCAAATAGATTTGTAGACAGCACCAATTTAATAACCAAGCAAGAGGTGACAGTACAAAAAGATTTGTGGAGGTAACCTCATACCTGAGAGTGGACAATGACATATTAAATTAAAGATCTCTCTCTTGTGAAGCCAACTAAAAGCCTAAGGAAAGGATTTATTAACTCATTTGTCATTAAAGCCAGCATTTTCTCAATACACTAGAATTACTGGAAAGTTCATATAGCCAAACATGAAAGGGGTCAAAGTATTCCAGTCTTGTAAGCGAGGATACAACTGTCCTCTTTTTGCAGACAGATGCCCTAAGAATTAGGTTTTCTATGATTCCTTCTGCTGTCTCAGCCTTACAAATGCTTATAAATTACAGCAAAAATACTATTGAAATGACTGCAGAATTTATCACCAGACCAACACCAGTATTTGTCATTACAAGAAGACAGACATATATATTCCCAAATTGTGAGTAACTTGGGAATACGAGCAGTCTGACACAACTTCCATTACAGTGACTGGCAACAGCTTTAATAACTAACTACACAGGGGAAAAAAAATAAGCTGTTGGATGAGCTGATATAGTATTTGACAATATTTTCATTTTTAGGTTGTGACAAAGCATAAAATTGTCAGTAATGTTCAAGGACAAAGTGATCTTGCTATAGAAGACCATAACTCTTATTGTTCTTGGTAGGAGTTGTGTCAACTTATCCTAAACCTCAGACTGGTGCAAACTGTGCATTTCTAGATTTTTCCTTTGTAATATCATTGCATATTTCATTATCTCAGCATATTCATTATTGCTATAATTTTTATTGAAACCTATTATGCTGCAGTAGATACTTATTTGTAAAAATGGACAACTGATTTGAGCAAGCCTGTTTCTACATGTGGTGGTTTTTAGCTCTGCCCCATTGAACAAACAGAGGCATCCTCTGGAAATGCCCTTGGCAGATGCCTGGCATGGGGGTTTTTTTGGCATTTCCAGAAAGTGCCTTTAAGTAAGATGATCAGCTTGTGTACATCCCTATTTGAAACTTTCTTTCTCTCATGTAATTTAGGAAGGTTGGGTAGCCCCAGGGTCACAAGGGTGGGAATTTGAAGTGCTGAATGTGGTTGGAGGCCCATGAAAGCAGCGAGGACGGTTTGAGCAGAGGAATTGCTGCTGTGCTGCCTCTGGACGATGCAGTTTGGCTCTGCACCTCGGAGGGTGAGCTCCTGTGAAGCTATGATCAGTTCCTTGTCAGTCTGAAACTCATGCATTGTAGCATGACCTAAATTCCACTGAAAACAGAGATTTTAAAGTGGGTTCTTTTTTGCAATGTAAGGGCATATCATACAATTCTAACCAAATTTCCTTTGTTTCATACATAAACAACAGCTGCTAAACAAACAGAGCCTTCTAAGAACTATTTGTTTCCAAGTGTCTCAGTTTAGAATTAATTTTTCTGGGAAGCAGTTATAATGTCACAGCTAATACATTTTTGCCCCGTGATACTTATTTTGCAAAAAGAAAACCAACAGTTACAGCTTTAAGAGGCAATGAGCACAGCAACTACTTAACAATTTGTTCTTGGCAGGATCTGACCATGTCCCAATACCCTACAGATTAATGTTTTTGTAAGGAAAAAATGCAGTATTCAGCAGGGAAA
>NW_009627060.1:47131-60713 GCF_000690535.1 Cariama cristata
TATGGCTGGCTGGAGTGCAAAGCAAAACATTGCTTCCTCTGTTCACTTCTAGCACAGTATCTCTCCTCAAAACCCAGCTATCCCACCTCTTCAAGAAACCTGCATCACAGGCGCCCCTTTGAACAGCAGATATCCCAATCGCTATCTTGCAAAACACTTTGTGGGAGGGATTTTGCACAGTTTTACTTGCAAATTATATTACAGGCTCCCCGTGCAGGACAGAGGAGGATGCACATCTTTGCCTTCTATCAGCTCAGCTCACTGAACCATTACTTCAGGACTTTGACCCTTTCCATGTGCCGGATATCAGAGCCAAAGCAAGCATGTATAAGTAAGGTTTTTATGCTCTGCCAAGTCTGACGATGTGTCCTTTCTCCATGGGAAGAATGATAGCAATTCACAGAACAGACAAATGAAAGGACTTAATAAGGCAACTCCTGGATTTGGTCCCACATGTCTGTGCTGCCGGACAGTCCATGTCTGGGGTTTTCCAACATCCCTCCTCTCCAGCTGGGTCACCACTCCAGCAGCAAGGCCTGATGCAAGTCCCGTTACATGTCAGGAGGGTGTATAAAAGGTGAGAGACTTTGTCTCTGCACCAAAGCACAAGGTACCAGACACAAATTCATTAGCCTACTCTGCCGCAGTGCAGTGCAAGCTGTAGACCACAAGCACTCCTCTTATAACTTTGCAGATTACCTTGATCCAGGGTCATAGTGTGGGAACCACTATTCAAAATAGTAAGCAATAAAATAGTAGATTAAAAAAAGAAAAAAAAAATCTCATTCCATATATACTACCATACCGCATCACCTGTTGCAGTGCTGCCCCAGAAGATAAAGTTGAGCCTATGGCTCCCTCTGTGGAAATTAAATCAATTTGTTCATAAATACACAGCAGTTTTTTTGTCAAAGGTTAAGAATTTGTTACAATTTTTTCATTAGTTTACATTTATACAGAGAGACAGAGAAAAGATCCTTTTCCAGCTGTACTTCAACTATGTAGAAAGGAAAACAAAGACATTTTAATATGTTTCTGGATTTATTTTCATTTTAAACTTCACCCAGAGTGGCATTTCCATGACCCTGCTACTTCAGCCCTCCCTAGACTGATGCACCACAGACCACTAACCCCTGCAATGGAAATGCTAGTTTCATGGAGACAAACCAAAGCAGTGTCAGCCCTTTGCTGATCAGATAACCAAAGAGAAGTATTTTGAGGCAGAGTTATGTAAATGGATAAAGCGCCAAGTAGGGAATACACAGAAAGATCTGGAAGTGTTTAGATTAGGACAGACTGACTGTATCTACAGGACAGGGTAGTGTGATCACAGCCAAGGTTTTAAATCTCTTCACAGCAAGTAGGGTATTTACTATCGATCACAGGAAAATCAAATTGGACCTTGGACACACTGACTGTAAGAGTGACAAGGGACAGGTATTTCTGTGAACTGCCCATTTAATATACAGAGACTCACCACATCTGTATCAAAACCGCCTCATTTTTCAAACTATATGGTTGTCTCTGCTTAATATGCTTGATCTTGATAAAATGGTTACTGCTCATACACACTTGCAGTACCTACCGGAATGGTATCAGGAATAAAACCCATCAAGAGTACAGCTAAGGTTAGTTAACCTTGAAGTTTATTGTCCTCTCAGAGTGAGAAATATCTGACAGTATCTTCAAAAGAATTTTCTTTTTTAATATTAAAGATGAACACAGCAGTATCGAAACTATGTTGAATGGAAATAAACCACACTTTAAAAACAGCAGCACTATCATATTTTTAAACAGAGATTTATGCGACCTCTGTCTATGGTGTGCAAGAAAGGACTGTTAGGATGGCAAGGCTGGAGTTTCAACAGCCTTCAGGCTACAGTCCATGCTGCAGTTTGTGTCCATCACTCAGCAGTAAGAAATATTGAGAGGAATTAATAATGAAGTAGAGGGCTGTGGTTGCCCTTAGGTCTTCCAGGAAATGTGCTTGGGAGGAGCATTTGCATTGAAGCTCTCAATATATTTTGGACTTACTTCATGAAAGCTCTACTGGTCCATGCCAGAGTGACAGCAATGCCTCTTCTTATTTCATTTTGGGGCAGCATTCCCTGTGCAAGATGTCAGCAAGGCATAATTCTGCTTAGCAGAAGGGTGTCTTTTCTAGGGACACCTAGATCTTCCCTGTTTTCTGATGTTTTCTGCTTCTAGTAATGTCAGAAATTCCCTAAAAGATGTAGTTAAAGGGGTGTTAATTTTTCTGGTTCTATGGAGATATTAAAAACCCCATGGCCCTTACAAAGAATAGGTGGAGATCTGTGCATATCTGTGGTAATGCCACTGAAATCAGTGAAGTTGACCTGTGTTTGTAGACCATGTGTTCTTTTTGTTTTATAGTATTGCCAATTAAAAACCCTTGGCTAAACTTAAGGAATCTCTTTCTTAATTCTAGAAATACAAGACTTAACTGACTCAGGAAAAAATATCATGAAGAATCTTATTTTACAACAGAATCTGTACTGCTTCTTTAATAAGCAAATTTATTGCAATTCGTGGTTTTCATTTCCTCACGGAAACCCCAGCAGAACAGATCTTCTCAATCAAAAGCATTATTGGCCCTGCTGCACCTTCCCTTCATAAGCTAGCACTGAAAAATAAACTTGATTTACTTTAAATAGAAAAAGAACAGAAAATAAAAGTAGCTGAAATATTTCAGGTGCTGAAAAAGGAGGCTGCAAAGTTGAATTTTAATTCTGAGTAAGTGATCTGGAGCACAGCTAGTGCATGTTCCTAAATACGGCGATCCTTGCTGTGCAAAGTCTTCCTGCTCCTAGTTTAATGCATGTGACAGCTTCACTGATGGGCCCTCCTAGGTCTCTACTGCTGTGCTTTGGATTTAATGCTCCAAACAGTTTGAAGAAAAATGCCTTTCCCTAAGAGTGTTAATTATAAGGCTCTCAGAAGTTAATTGATTACAATCTCCCATTATTCATTATCTAAGGCATTACACCTGTAGCTGTAACTGAAGTATTTATCCCTCTATCCAACAGATAGTTGCCTATGCCAAACTCCAGGCAAGATCTGCCTGTACCAAAAAGTACAAATGTAATGCACCGTAAAACTACCACGAGCAGACAGCTGCTAAATTCTCAATGAACTGAGGATAAACAGAGCCTGAAGGACAGCAAAGTCCAGCTTGTGCAGAGGAAGGAGGAGGCAAGTTCAAGGGTGCACACTTTGAAGGGCTATGGCAAGCCAGGTACACTCACTTCCCTACCAGCGAGGTTAAAGCTGTGCGGAAAGCAACCAGGGTGTAAGGAAAAGATGAAAACAAGTTTATGCAATGTATTCTAGGTGGACACAGTGTGCTACATCCTGAAAAATAGCCTTATGTTTATGAATATTGAAGAGAAACATCTAGCAAACCCTTCTGAGATGCTGGGTGTATCAGCTTGGCCATGGCATGGACATGCAATTTGGTCAATGGACTTTTTCTGTGAAGGAGTGCAGACAATGCGCCGCTCCTATATAAAGTGTAAATGTATTTTAAAAGATTGCTTCACCTGTTTGCTCTACTGACACTGCTACAGTCACTGGAGGTGCCAGAGAAGTAACCATATGGAAACAGGAGAGAAATGAGTCTTCCTGAGCCACTTAACAAACATATGCTTGGACAGATAGGCTTTATTTAGGGCTTTGAAGTCCTAAAATGAAATCCAAATCAAAGACAGCTAGTACAGGCAGAGGAGCAGAAGGTTATTGACTCAGACAAACAGTGTTTGACAAGCAGGGAGCTGAATGCTGCAGCAGCTGCCATTTCAAAATGGGATTTATCAAAACATTACAAGATCGGATTCACCCCTGCGCAGGCAGCGCAAGTGTACACAAGAAAGACGCACGCTTTTGAGATTAGCTGTTTGAGATAACACAGCGTTTTCCACTTTTGATGAGACCCAATATATGTGGGAAGCAGAAATGACAACACCCCTTGCATCCCTATCAGTTTTAGTAAAGCCCACCAAAGAAGGCTTTTAGGTTGGATATTAGGAAAAATTTCTTCACCGAAAGGGTTGTCAAGCACTGGAACGGGCTGCCCAGGGAAGTGATAGAGTCATCATCCCTGGAGGTATTTAAAAGATGTGTAGATGTGGTGCTTAGGGACATGGTTTAGAGGTGGACTTGGCAGTGCTAGGTTAACGGTTGGACTCGATGAGCTTAACGGTCTCTTCCAACCTAAACGAATCTATGATTCTACAAAGTCACCTGAAGAGAAAGGGGGAGCAAAGTACCTCCATGATGTTTCCTATCTCATAAACTTCAACTTTCCTCAGCTCCTGCAGAGCTAGGAAAACAGAGGCAGTAGCAACACAGTCTGAACCAGTGGGAATTTCTGTGGTTTTCTGATTCTTGTGATTTTTGCTGTCCTGTGGCTCTTTTCATGCATCCTTAAAGATAACATGGAGGTTTGCCTGATTACTAGTAGCCAAAATTTCATTGACTCAAAAAGGGGCAAGTTCCAACCCGAGACAGAAAAACTATGAAAATATGAGGGGAAACAACATAAATGTAGCAGATAAAAGGGAGAATAATCACGTCCTAATTTTAAGTTGCAGTTTTTACGATATCCACTACTCCTCCTTCCTCTCAGTGCTTGTTGAGCAAAGCAACTAATTCATGCATTTAAGTTTATAGAAGTCCCTTCCTATGCCAAAGAGAGTGGCAACTTCTCTATGAAAATTAAGAGTGAACAATTAAAAAGATACTTTAGCTGGTATTTGTAATAGGAATGTTCACAGGGAAATATTAACATAATTTTAAAGGAAAAAATGAGTAGCTTGTGGTAGCCTGAGGGCAGGAGGAACTGACACAATGTTATTGCATGCTTTATGCCCATGCAATATTAATGCAGTCGCCATGACAACTGTGACATCCTCTGAAATTATACACCTTTACAATTATGCAATGTCTTCTGAAGTAAAAACACATCTGCAGCTCGCACGAAGGCTGCTGTAATCTAAAATCTCCTCTTGTTATAAGTGTTCAAACATTTCTTCAACATCTCTTTCTTCTAAAGGCTATCATGATAAATTAAGTTTCTAATTTGTGTCTGACCTAAGCTTAGCTATGCCTGTCTTTTCCATAGTGAAAAACAAATGTATGCTTTAAATTGACACGATTATTGTTTAAAGGCAACAAGTCATACAAGAAAAAAAACCCAAAAAGTCTGCACAAAGCAGCTGACCAAAGTCTCATGAAAACTGAAAGGTTCAACATGTCAAAAACAATCATGGCTACATTCACCAGCCACCTTGCTTAATCAGGAGCTAAGGCAGGGTGCATCATTTACATGTCTATAGTGTTAGGACAGTGTTTTTAGTGAACAAATAATCTGAATCACATTGAGAATAATATGGGAAACTATATAATCTACGGGCCTGAAAAGCAGCCATAAAGTAATTGCTCAATAAAGTAATATAAAGGCCACCAGACACCATGTCATGACAATGTTATCCTTTTCATAATGTATTCAGAAAAATCAAAATGACATAAGCAGGCTTTAGTAATGATGTCTCACTTCCAGCAAAATGCCTCATGTGATTACATATGCTGCAGTCTTTTTTATAGTCTCATCACAATTCCTTTCAGATTGAAACCAGCCTATGATTCAAATGCCCAGTCCTCCACTCATTTCAATATGAAGTGAAAGCATCCATTACCTCAGGTTTATTAGAAAGAAAATGAAGACTTATGAAACAAGAAAAAGTGAAAACAAAGTGCTAAGTGTCCTGCCCCCACCAGAAACTGGGGTGAAGGTTCAAGGTAGCAGCTACTTAACTTTTATTGCCCTGTTACGGCGGGAGGACGTACTGGATAGTGTCAGAGGGATATCAGACTCACTTTGTGCAGTGGCTGAAAATTCTCATCCAACAAAAATACCTTAAAAGCTTTTAAGAGTTTCAATGTCCCTGTTTATCTTCATAAAAAGCTGCAGATACAGAAGAAAATAAGACAAAAAGAGGACTCCTTGGTCCATTAAAATCAGGTTCAAAAGTCCAAATCCTGTCACTGGGCAAGAGATTGGTTTTAGACTTTTCTCTAGTATCTATCTTCACCATGTCCTGGTCGGATACACTTGTGGATCTTCAACTTTATTCCCACCTGTTTAGCCTTATAAACTACTCCAGCATAAACACAGCATATTCAGAACTTAAGACTGAAATGCGCTGATGTCAGTCATAAGATATCCGCTCTAATACATCAGCACTAGTTTATCTTCTGTACAGTTCAAGCAGATGGCGGGATTACGGCTCTGGCGGTCAGGGGATGCTCTGCCTCCAGAGCCGTTTCCAGGCAGAGGAGGAGAAGGGTGCTCTGATGCCAGCAAGAAGGGTGGCTGGTCCTGACCAAAGCGTTCAGCATTTAGAAACCTAGGACACTGCTCTCAGTCATGGACACAGCTACTAACAAAAACTATCAGAATCTTTGCTGGTTTACCCAACTGAAATATTGGCTCCATCATGTGCCTGTCTTGTGAACAAAGTTAAAATCATGAGATGCGCTCTGTGTAACTATGTGACCCCAGTTAGGAGAATATAGAAAACACTGCCTTTCAATTAATTCCTACTGTCATCAGGCTTATAGCAGATGTGAAATTGGCCCACTGACACAAATTCTTGAACATAACTTAGGTCTTTTCCTGACAGTGGCTAACTAATGCAATATGGGGTAAGAGATGCTAAGGAGAGAGGAGGAGCCTTGGAGAGAGATACTTGCTGTATTGTTCAAACCTCTGTATGCTTTGCCACATAAGAATATGTAAGAATAGAACCATAGCTATCAAATACGGTCTAAGTATAAAGACAGACAATACTCTTACACTTTCTGATAAAAAATCATAAAACCTGCATAACTAACCAAGAAATGTAGAACAGACCAAATGCTACTTGCTACAACCCTCCCTGCCAAAGATTATTAAAAAAAAAAAAAAGTCAATGTAAACTAAATCTGAAAATCCTTAGGACACATCTTCTCCTACATTTACTTAAAATATTATATACGTATATATGTTAAAATAACCTGGAAAGGCTGTAGAACAGCTTGCTTTGGAAAATACTACAGTCAGTCAAACATCAGACTTATGGAAAGCTCAGTTCCAGTGACACCATGATTTTATTTATGACACTAACTTCTGTGATTATGCTGGCAGGAATCATTGAGCCACCCACTGTAATAAACATTAGACCATTTTGTTTCATAGCTGTTTCTTGAATATACATTTATGTACCTTCACTAAAATGAAACCACTTCTGAAGCAGAAGAGAACAAGCAGAAGGTACTTTCAGGGCAAATTTCAGCCAAACCTGCTCAAACTGGTAGAATCATCTAAGGCAAACATTGCTAAATCTTTAGCTCTGTATGGAGCAAATCAGCTACAGCCCTATCTGAAGGACTGAGAGATGACTCCCTAACTCGCAGCTCCCCGGCAGAGCTCAGAACTCTGTTCCTGGAAGCCTGACAAACACCAGGCTTCAATCATCACTTCATGCAGCTCCAACTTGCAATTTACCCCAGAACTTTTATTATTATTATTTGGATTATCATAACACCAAGAAACACCATGAAGAACACTACTTTGAAAACATACAACAAGATGCACCATAACCTTGAATAAATTCTGTAGCCTCAGCACAAAGCAAGAATCAAGAGATTACATACACACTGCTGTAAAAGAGCAGTGAAACAATATTGGTCAGCATGACTAGCAAGGATCCCAGCACACCAGTGGGCAAACTGTTATAAATTAAGCCAATGGAACTGTGCTGATTTACTGACAGACCATCCTCTCAAGTTTGTATTATACTTAACTGCCGCTTCATATTTAATTATAAAACCTTAAACCAACACAAAAGCCTACAGCAACAAAGTCGGCGCCTGCTGTGCACCAGCTGTCTGCAGTGACAGAGCATGACGGATAGCCCTGGCCTTTGGGGGGTCTGAGGACTAAAGCAGTCCCTCAGCAACCAAAAATACTGGCTTCTTCATGCGTTACAATCTTTGTTGCAAGAGCACTTTCCCACTGTGCCCATTTCCATCATTGGGAAATCGTTATTGTCATCGGGACTGATCCTGTTTTCATTTACTTCAGTTGGAGGAAAAACGCCATAAGAAGAAATTACAGGGCTGGAATTTTAATCCTAATGCATCTTTTGGGAAGACTGAAGCACAAACTCCCCTGATCTTTCCAGTGTTGCCCGTTGGATGGGCAGAGCCTGGTACCCCAGCCCAGGCGTTTGCTCCAGGACTCTGTCACGGATCAAACTGCAGCGCGTACAAGTGCCAGGGCTGCGCACAGCCCCGCTCCCCGGAGCCCAGGCAGCACTGCGACATGCACATCGTGTCCTCGCAACACAGATGTTGAGGAAGGAAATGCATACAGCAGGCAGAGATCCTTCCTTTCAGGGAAAAAAAAGCATGATGACAACCTGGTGTACAAGCAAGAGCTCACAGTTGGCTGGGGAGAGAGGCTGGACAGTTTCTTCAAGGACTCAGATTCACCCCTGGATTTGTGTTTTGAGAGCACAGAAAAAAATCTAGAACGCTATTTTTGTCTCCTGGACAAATTCAGTGAGTCTATTTCAGCAAATTACTGTCATTAAATGCATCTGAAAGCAGCTGTAAGTAGGGGAAAAAACAAAGATAGTCATACACAGAATCACGCTGCCAGGACTACAGCAAGAGTAATTAATATTTTAGAGGAGGTTGGAAGAAACTTATAATAATGCTAAATTATGAAATAACCAAGTCAGAAGAGATTTCTCTTTCTGCCTTCTGCTGCTGAAGTCCTGAAACTTAGGTCCCAGAGGATGTTCCCTCCCCTCTTCAGTCCCCACCTCCTCCCTCCCCCCCCCAAAAAAAAAAAGGCTTCAAGTTTTCTGCACAGAAAGAGGCTGAGATCAAAGCAGATGAAGGTAATAGAAAGGCGTCCAACACAGAATATCAGTCATAACTTGTCCATTTATTTCCAGCTTCTCCTTCAGGTGTTTATCATTTTTTCCATCTGTTTCAAGAGAGGCTGTCTATGATTTTGGAAAATCAAATGTGCTAAAATCATGCTAAAAATATTTCAATTGCAAAATATGATGCTTCATGAAATACCAGAAGGCCAGAAATAATTCACAGGGAAGCTTTCAAAATGCTTCAAGAACACTTTTGTATAAAATTGCATGCCAAATCATAAAAACGCTAGGAGAGAAGGGACTCCCCAAAGACGTTTAAAGCTAACTGAAACTTTTTCTACATTAACTTTTAGTAATTTGGAGAAAAAAGAGGAAAAAGTATTGAAGACATTTTAAAATACGCTTTCCTAATATATAGGGGTCCCTGAGTGGATGTTCATATATCCAGTTCCTATCTTGTATTTATAGATTTTCAGATAAAAGTGAGAAATTTCAGGTAGGTTTTAAGGAACACGTAACACGTGCTACCAGAGCAAACACTATAATAACAGGACATTAGTGTGTCACCAGTTGTCTGCAGAGCCAGGTAAGATGACTCTGTGCTACTTCGATGCTGTTGTAAAGCAAAGCACATTAACTGAAAACACCTTGGAAGTTGACTTCGCATTTACCCTTGACTGAGAGCACGTACATGGTTAATTGCATAGCTCAGCTGACAGTGGTAACTTACGTTAGCTAAGCTGCTCCACTGACTACATGTGGATGTGTGAAAGGACAGTTTCTATTCTCTCTCAGCTAACTTCTTGACTCATCGTTATTTTGCAAAAACACCCAGTACTTTGGTTTCTGACTAATTCACTAAATCATAATCTCTCTATATGCTTAACATGTTAATTCCTCCATGTCTTTGGAGCAGGTTGTGTTTTTCACCTGAAATGAAGATTGAAATCCACTGAAATCCAGAAGTAGATTTTAGCTGTCAAGTCACCCGTATTTTGCAGCATCATTTCACAAAGCCAGGAAGAGGTCTAGTGTTCCTCCTCCTGAAACAGGGCACTAAGGCAATATTACAAATGACCTTGTAAAACACACTTCAGTGTGCTATGTTTAAACTGCTCCAGAACAAGCTCTGATAGATACTGCAAAACCAAGAAAATCATCTGCCAAGAAAGATTTCTGGCAGGCAAGAAACCAAGAGCCATTAAGCCCACTATAGATGATATTATTTTCAATCATTTATTCATGACTTAGTGACAATACCGTCTCCACTGCCTTTCTTTCACTGCATGTTATTTTAAATGACAACACATGGACAATATTGTACTGCAAGACTCAATGTGATAACAGATTTTCAGCCAAATTCTTGGCTTACAGGACCCAATAAAGATGCAATTACCTGGCTGAGCAACTTGGCTCTCCATGTATTTAAAAGACCCAGAATGATGAGCATAAAGTTTAAATTTGTAATTTTAATCCTTTGCTACAATATGCACCAGTAATTCCGTACAGTTGTATATATCTCCCCAGAAAGCAAACCAAAGAAAAATATAACAACTCACTAGCCTTCACTACCTGCCACTTGCGCAATAGCATCGCAGAATGACTTTTTCATTTCAGCCTTCCTAGGTGGGAAACTCCAAACTTCCCACTCCGAGCTTTCTACGTGCAGCCTGTGACAGATATTACAATGCCAACAAACGTGCAGCACCAAGAGACTTCCTAATGTTTGTTTCTGATAACTCTACTGCTGTCCGTGCTGTTTTTGAGCTAGAGCAGCCACACTAGGCTTCTGTAATTCATAATAAATCATAACAATAACAGGATTGTCTGTGGATAATCATCTGTGAGAACTGCTGACAGAGTAGCAGGAGAAAAGACTCTCCATTATGTTAAATCCAGCTTGGAGGAGCCCAAAAGAAGGGAGAAGTGCAGACCCATGGCCCTGGGGTGCTTTCAAAGCACCCTACCACACTCCAGGTAACATCCACCCTCAGCTTTCCAAAGCTCTGACGTGCCCAAGTAGGGCCACCCAGCAGGGCCAAAGGCAGCCTGTTGTCCTCTAACAGCAGCTCTGTTTGTTGGAGACTCTCTACATAACAAAAATCCCAGAAAGGCAGAGAGGGTTGGATTCCACCTAGTCCACCAGACTCTCCTTTCCACAAAACAGAGGATGAGGGCAGAAAATATTTCCTCTGTAACATCACCCAAATTATGAAGATGGCTTGGCTTGTCGCAAGAGCCTGTGTTGTCCCAAGAGCATTGAGAGGAACAGTATGGTTAGATCTACAGAACAACCTTTGCTGCTCGTAGCTCTCCCATTCATCTTCAGTGCTATTTCTCTAACCTCCAGCAAAGCAAGCAGCTCCATATTCCATACTGTTGCTTTGAAGAATTTTTAAAATAGATGCTGTTCTACAGGTGTGCGGAGTACTCAGAGCAGAAAGGAAGTCTGTCATGAAGAATTACAGCAGATTAAAAAAAAAAAAAAAAAAAAAGCTCAATTTCCTTTGTTGCATTCATTAGTGCAATTGTGCTGTTTTGCTTCCGCCACATGTTTGTTGTTGCTGTGAAACAGAATATTGATTGGAGAAAGTAGAAGACAGGCATTCACAAAAGCCCGAAATGTCAAGATTGGTAAGTGTGACAATTTTAGGGAACGTCTGATCTGGAATACTCCAAAGAGCAGTTGATCCTTGCTTTTTTTCCCCCTCACCTACAGACATAAGCAGCTGCAAATCTAGGTTTGAAAAAACAAGTGATCAGTTGCACAAAGAAAAAGGTGTTAATTTTAGAAGTTGTTTTATGTCTCTTATTGCTGATCGCCAGGCATGGTAAATATTTGCCTAGAGT
Source organism: Cariama cristata (assembly GCF_000690535.1). NCBI lineage: Eukaryota > Metazoa > Chordata > Aves > Cariamiformes > Cariamidae > Cariama > Cariama cristata. The sequence continues at coordinate 58,936 of NW_009627060.1, forward strand.
ATTTACGTTTACTTTGTTAAAGTATAGGTCTAGATTTATTAACATACCTTACCTGCTTTATGCTACCCCAAAGATGAAAAGCAGCCATAAACTCTGCTGAAGAAAACTGATTATGCTTGCTTTGTATGGACAGAAAGAACATACCAGTCAGCATAGACATAAAAACCTGTCTCCACTAGTAACAGACAATTTGCCTTCCTGAAATGTTAAGCTTTAAATCGAAAATGTGTCTCTTGGCTACTGATGTAATTTCCATCTTTCCTATAACATCGAGATATGTCTTTAAAACTGCATATTCTGATAGTAGTTCATATTTTTCAAAGGTCACTTATATCACATTTCCAAATCTGTTGATGATTGAGCTTAAACACTAGGGGAATGATTTGTGTAATAGCTTTGTCTGTTCAGTGTCTATTTCTCTCTGCTTCCTGAAGGAAATCAGATCATGAGGAATATTTAAGTCCCTGGTCACATATGTGAATGATTCATAAGTGACTTTTGTATATATTTTCCTAAAAGAAAAGGGATTCATCACCTCTGAATTACTCTGTTTATAAAGTGTTACATCCAAAGCATACAAAAGTCAATTCAAGTCTTCTGAATAACACTATTAGGCTTAACAACAGGCCTGAAAGTTGTTTATTGGAGAACAAAGGTATCCCTGTATGCCTGGGTTTTTAGAATGAAAGCCATTGAACTTGTTCATTATGAATAGTTTAATGATTTGAACGTTATTTGTTGTACTTTCAACTCCACATACATGTCAAAGAGGTCTTGGAAGGCCATTTTCTCGTTTTATCCTTACCTCCCTTACTGTTACACATTGCAGCCCAAAAAGATTGTCAAGTATATATTCAGCAAACCTAGGTAGTACATACAAAATCTGTATGTTATTCTTTATAGCTTGTAGCACTTCGCCTGAGCTGTTAATGGAACTGTCTGTGTACTAGCTCAGCCAGATTAAAAAGCATCAATAGGTACAAGAGCTGTCTACTGGTTGTCTTTCCCTCTCTGCTAGATCATCTCTATTTTCTCAGGAAACAGAAGATGAAAAGTTGTCAAAACTCTTGTCTGTGATCTGATACATGCATCTTTAAAAAAATATGACTGAGATCTATGAGCTGTTATAATTAGCAATGCAATTTTGAGGTTGTTTAGCTAGAATCCCCCTTTACTGAAAGTCTTGCACTATTTTAAAAGGTTTGGGGTTTTTTATTACTTTTGAGATGCAAAAAAATAATTGAATTCTTCTGTCAACAGGTAAGTGGTTTCATATTGCTTTCAAGACCATGTTATCTTTAGGAAAGAAACGGTCAGAAGACCACCAGCTTGCATTGTTCAAGCAACAGAAATATGTTGCTAGAAACTCTTCTTGCTAGACTTTGGCTGTGATGACTGTTTAGTTACATGATTTAGTCACGTGATATCCTCCCTTGGTCTCATCTGAAAACAGAAAAATAGTATTTTGAGGACAGAATTATAAGCAAGCCTACCTGAAACCAGTAAGGATGCCTGGCAGTGAAGAGCATGCATGTTGACATCACCTTTGAATGTCGCTGAAAGTATTAGGCTGCAAAGAGTGAAGAAAGTTTCCAACACACCTGGAATATTCTTCACTTTGGGATTATTGGATACCAAATGTTGAACCAGTCTCAGTAACCTAACTGAAAGCACCCTATGTTAGTAGCATGTGCATCTATCAGCATAAAGGGGCCTTCACTTGTACACTCATTATTCCACTGTTTAAGACTTGAACACTGAAACATTGGGAAATTCTT
>NW_009627060.1:60727-75182 GCF_000690535.1 Cariama cristata
TGCTCTTTCTAAAAGATTAAATATTCATTTGCTCAGAGCCAATGTAGTTTATTAAACAAGACGAACAGAGTTGGCATCAGACATCCAGGAACTCTTAGAGTCCTAGTGGTAGGCAGAACAAAGTCAGAGCTTCACTGTCTACTTGTTGTCAAGCCAGAAAGGAAATAATATTACATAGAATGATACCTGACCATATTCAACATGACAGGGCACAGATAACTTCATGAACAGCGCAGGTATCCAAAATACAAAATACAGATGTGAGCCCTCCTAAAGAGGAAGTCATACACATATGGGAACTTCAGGTTTTGGCTTTTAGCTCTGCAAATTTGCCATAATCTACAGGATTTTTGTCTTTTGAGTAGGAGAGTGACAGCCCTTAATGTTTGAACATATTTTTGCCTATGGTCATTGGAATCACCCTATGTGGTAGTTACATGTACCACCTATGTGGATGGTTTAGGATGCATTGAAAAAGAATTCTGAAAACAGGACAATTTTTCTAACAGTAGGCTGATGTGTTGCCCCAGCAACTCTTTTCACTCTCTTCTCCTTCAGTTTCCCACTCATAGGAAGGGAATAACTGTATTGACTTCTTTTAGAAAAGCACTTTGAATTAATATTAATATATTCATATTAATAAATTATGTAACACTGCACTATGAATAATTTCTGTAACGTAAGAATTGTAACATATGTATTTATAAAGAATTTAAGCATGCCATTCATATGAATCTTGATGAAAAGTTTGCACTAAGGTAAAACACTTCACAAAAGCGTAAAAAGCACAATGCAAAACGTGGCTGAAAATTATTAGTGCAGAGGACAATCACTCCTCTTAGTGCCAAAGTACATATGAACATCAAGCTCTTCAAACACTAACAAAAATTTCTATCATTTGAAAAAAGGAAGCAAGAAAAAACCCGGTATTCTTCAGCGCTGAAATTTAATCAATCACTTCTGTTAGGAATCTAGTGTGCAACCATGAACACATTTAAACAGACCTAACCACCCCTCCGGGGGTGGGGGGCGGGGGGGCGAGGAGTGGAGAACGGGAAAAAAACCAACCAACCAAACACCAAATCAGCAAAAGTAAGAAAACTCACTGAAATTTGGAATATAGGTTCTAATTGCAAATCCTTCTCCTAACATACAAATACCTTCGGCTGTGAAAGCAACCACTTTAAATAGGCTTATGGGTTACAAGTTTCATCTGAAACCAGTACCTTTAGCTGGAGTCAAGGCACTTCAAAAGAAAGAGTTTCCATCTGCTAAAGCCATTATTATTGTTTTCTAGAAAATAGAACCATACTTAATTGAACAGATCATGCACTTCCTTTATTGGGACAATAGAGTAATTCTTCTTCTTCTTTTTTGTTTCTGTTTGGTTTTGCCATTTTTAAGCAATAAATAAGAATTCTGACAGCCCAAATTAAGTGCTAACTTGTATCACACACATTATCAGGTGATTTCATTAACTACAGAAATGAAGGGAATAAGGACCTGCAAAACCACTGTTTTATTAACTGTGTTGGCATAAGGAACACAACATTAAATACATGAGTTTTATCACTGGCTTTATCACTTAAGGAAAAAGTGTGTATGAATTTATATACTTTTTTCCAAGATGACAATAGGTACCCCAGAAGAAAGTTCAAACGACACTGCCTTCCTATTCTTAACTGCATATTGGCTAGCCAGACAGCTAACCAGAGATCATTTCATCCAAGCATAGGATTGTGGAAAAATGAAAATTACTACTTTTGTTGTGAAGGACCTAACCCTTGTTTTAGAAAGGTGACATCATTGCTAAGCACTAGTAAACTGAAATAAGACTGAGCTGATTTCCTGTTACTTTGTGTACCTCCCTTAAAAATGCATTTTACAGTCTATGTTCACAGCCTCGCAGGAAGAGGATGCTTATTTTTAGCAACATGCTTGAATGTTTCTACCAGCGAGCAGATCTACAAGCAAACAGTGTAATTGCTAAATCTCATTGATCCAACTGTTATTTTGTTATTGAAGAACAAAGTTAAATGGACTAAAATGGTAGATTTATATAATGCAATCAAGCACCAAGGACTGGAAAGAACAATATAATCGTCTTTCATTTTATTACCAATTTAAAAAAAAAAAAAAAAAAAGTAAGAAAACAAGTTGAGGTCACAGCTTATTTTTCCAAACAGAATGATTCACATCTACAGTTGTGAAAACATTACAAAATGCAGACCATGCGATCGAGTCCTGTGGTAGAGATACAGACCAGCTTCAAAAGATTTGACTTCAGAAACCTCCAGCAGCAAACCTGCCCTTTTCCTTTTCTTCTCGTGTCAACAGCATCTGTTCTGCCATATTATCTGCCATAAAATTACTGACAGGAATTCTGTGCTATTTCACTGGATTTTTCTTCACTCCAGTTGGTTCTAAAACAGTATTTCTTGAATCAAGACAAGGACAAAAGTTGCAGATCCTCAGATTTGCTGTTTTGGCATCCCAGACTACCAGAATCCACACCTCCATGGTAGCCTTCCTTGGATTTGGGAAATCCTAAATAATCCATAATCTGTAACTGCATCTCACTACCCTTGAGGGTGCTAAGGCCATAGAAGGCTTTAAATACATCACCACCATCCATCCTTCTGCCTCAGCCATACATAATTCACCCCCAGATCCTTTATGGTAAGGGAAAATGCAGGAACAGCCCTGCTGCATTCCTTCGCTTTGATTGTGCTTGCTTGGGGCAGGAGGAAGCGCCAACACAGGCTGCACACTGGGGATACGTAGTATGGTTTGAAAGCAAGCAGCTGTTGGCACCTAGGAGATAGATACCACAAAATGCCTATCATCCAGTATGGAAGAAGCCCTGATTACTATCCCACTCCCATCTTCCCTGCCCTCTACACTCCACCTTCTTCCACAAGACCACTCCAAGTTCTTAAGGCTGCTTGTCCTCTATCAGGACAGCCAAATGGTACATGGTACAGATCCCAAATCTTGACCTCCTCAGGGGAAGGAACATCAGTAGATTCTCCTGCAGTGTCTGCTCCAGGTATTTCGCCACTGGGAAGAGTAGCAGATCAGTCTCAGTCCCAGATCTGGCTGAGAAGCAGCAAAACTCAGAGCAACTTCTAGCAGAAGAGATCTCCCCAAAGGATGATATGACTGTTGTGATTAATGATGGAGCAAATCCTTGCAAAAGTGCAAAGGAAACAATCCATCCCTCCAAAGCAGGCAACAAGGAAAAAACACAGACAGACCATTAGCATCAAAGCCTTCCCACGGGAGACCCAGACCAACACTCCCATCTCAACCACTGTCTCCCACAGCTACAGGAAAGCTCATTCCAGGTTCTTGTCTCTAGGTTGCTACCAAAACAGAGAGATCATCCAGACTGAACACAGGGCACTGCCATCCACTCCCTCTCCATGCTGAAGGATGTTTAGCAGTAGTCAGTAAGTCATCTCAGTAAAGGCCCTTCTCCAAGAAGTCTTTTTTTGGTATGATATCAAACTGAAGATTCTTAGTAAAAACTTTGGGTTTTAAGGTCCCAGTAAGCTAAGTACAGATTGGGCAACAGTGCGTGTCTTCAAACTAAAACAGTTTCTCACCACCAAAATATCTGATAATTTAGCCTCACCTGTTCCCAGGTTGGCACATACAATTCAGTGTGGATCACCCAGCAGCATGTTGATTGTCAGCATGTTGCAAACAAGAGAAGAAGGAACATCAGCAAAACAGATTGTCTCATGGGCTGCATTCAAAGGAAGGTGATGGATACGAAGAAAAGAGCAGTTCCTTGGCCATGTTTTCTCATCTGAGCCTCCAACCCCAGAAGAGCCCATGGCAGGATGCTTCTCTGGCCCCAGAGGAACAGCAGGTGTTGCCACCAAGACAGTTGGCGATCTCTTCCCAGTCTCCTCCCCACACATAGGCTGGCTGGATCCTTACCAAAATTTTAAGAATAAATCTTAAAAAATTGTTTGTTCCAATGTTTTGTTGGGAGCCTTTTCTGTTCCTACTCCTCTCCCAAACAGCAAGCTTTTTGCCAAGAAGCCAGCCCACATAGAAGGGTTGATACAGAAATCCAGGCTGCTAGACAGGAGAGACACGGAGGAGGCCTTTATCTCCATAGATAAAAGGCTGGCAGCAATAAGGAGGAATGCCCAGAATCCTGTAGAGGTTTGATGGTGGCTAAAGAGTAGCCTTCCAGTGTATATGCCCAAGTTTCATTTCACAAAAAAATTCCTAGCCATGTAGAATAGGGATGACCTTTATGAGGATTAAATGGGCTGAATAAAAAGCAACATACTGCTTATGCCTTATGTTATACAAGTGGCCTTTTAAGTACCCTTATGCAGTGTAGGACATCTTGTGCATATATCATGCTTTCACGATGGAGAAAAGATCAGTGCTTTAGGCAAGGAAACAGAAATAATACAGACGAGTGCAATGTCTAGTTGTGCTAGAAGGGAGGCAGGGATGTTTGCAGAAAGGCAGCCTGGTACAAGGCTGAGCCTGCTGACCCCTGCCCTGCCAAACAATTTACTGGGGTATGCCACAGCTCACAGCTGTCTTCCCTGCACACTGATTTCAGGCACTTTGCACTGCTGGCAGAAAGGCAGCATCCTTCTCCTTAGCAAGATGACAGAAAACATGTTGCATGTCAACACTGAGGAGTTAGGACCCTCTCAAAGCAAGTGCATGAACCCCTTAGTCTTCTGGTAGAGCTGAATGATAATGAAGAGCATGGATTAATACACCAGTACCTTGGAGGATGAGGTTTTTCTTGAGGAGAAGAAATGCATCTTCAGTGGAAAATGCCTGAGGTATAAAAACCAATTTGTCATGTAAGCTGTTGCTGCAGTCTCACAGAAACCGCTGATCTTCCATAACGGTTCACAGGGCCTGCAAAACAACAGAATGATAATCATTAGTTAACACAACCCTAATTGTATTACGAAAGCTGCATACAGGGATGTGTACTCCTTTTCAGTTGCGAGATCCCTGATAACACCGCTACTACAGGTTAACCTCAGGTATGCAACTGCTATGGACCAAACTACACTGAAAGTGAAATATGGCATCACAAGCTTTGGCCACAAGCAGTCAGTCATCTTACTTTGAATTGATTCCTCACTGACCAGTCCAAGTGAAGGACTTCCAAGATCCAGAGGGCAATGGCAAGGCTCTCTTCCAGAGGAATGAGTTCCCAGGAGACACTATGCACGGAAATAAGAGCACTGGGCATGGTAATGTTAGGCAGGTTGCTGCCTGCTTCTGTATCAGCAACACACAGTGGCTGAGCATCTGTGCATAGACTTATACATAGAGTGAATAGCATAAGGTGTGTCTACATTAGATTCAGTTTTCATCAGGAATGTGCTTCCAAAGCAAATTTCCTAGTCATCCTCACCGGTTCCCACTGTGGACAAGTTCTGCAACATCTGAACCAGGAGTGCACCTACCAAGTTCCAGCTGCTAAAGGGATACTTGGTCGAAAAGAGCAGCTGGTTCAAAGTAACATCCCCCAAAATGCACAGAGCTTGGGCATTGCATACTTAGCAACAGGCATTTTACTTGAACAAAACTGCTTCTCTTGGTCTGCACTACTTGCTAACAGGTGTAGCCAAGGGTAGTGTGAGACAAGTGATCCACAAGCATGGGTAACACAAGAGACATATTCCAGAAGAAGCAACAGTTTGTGCTGCAGTTGAACCATGGTACAGCCCAGGCAAGCCACTGCAGAGCAAAACAGACCAGTATGGTCACAAGCCAGTCTGCAACACTTGGAAGGAGGACTTAAATGCACTCTCTGATAATGCCTATTAAGGTTAGCATAGACACAACTTTCCTCATCTTCTTTCTATACTCAAAGTGTGTTTGCGATATTCTGTTTTTCTCTAATGGATATAAAAAGTGTGTCAGGCTGGAATAGGTCTGGCAATTTCAGTTTCAGCTACAAACTGGTTTTAGTATCAGTTTTTCTGAATCCTTGAGAAGAGGTTCAGTTTTACTTTAATAGAATTGCTGACAGATCATATTGTAAGTGTTAGTACATAACATTTGGTATCTTACAACTGGATTTGAGAAGCACACAAAATGTGAAGAGAAGCTATGGAATGTATTTCTGAGAAGTTAATCCCACTCTGGTCAGCTATTTTTTATGGCAGAGAAAGCATGATAAAACGGACTAATCTAAGATACGGTTCAGGTAAACATGCTTTCTAAAAGGACATAAACATACATTTTCCAAGAAAAAGTTTATATACCTGCTTTCTAAAGTAGTGTTTTACTCTGTCTCTTTGGAAAGTTCAGACTACTTTTCTAACCCATGCCTTTGAAGAAAGGCTCAGTACCTTTCCAGGCCATAAGGATAATTATGTGCTAAATAAACTGTCTGTGTCACATCACTGCAGCCCAGAGAACCACATCTCAGAAATGGCTGAGGGATAATAGTGCAGTTTTAGAGATATCCTAAAGAGAAAGGCTGAATATGATTATCTCATATTCACTTGTTCTGCCACAGACTTCACATGCAACTAAGAGCAAGAAATTTATCATAATTAGGTATGCCAGGAAATGGTCTTTGACAGATTCTACCAAAGTCAGTTTTGGCCTTCGTTTTCAGTAATAGGGTAATATCCCATCAGTGGAAAAGAACTTCCAGTTAGTTCTTACAGAAAATATGTTAAACATAAGACAGCACACTACAATGTGCAAAAGATCTGTTTTACAGGTACAAGAACCATCCTCGCCTGTACTGTACATGGTATTGTTTATATAGTCATACATAATAAATAAAAAGCAAGTGAATTCAGAATAAAAGTGGGATTTTAAAGTATATAGTAGAACTATTTAGATTAATTAAAACATAGTACAAATACAGGAAGTCTTATTACTAGTTACTACATGATGCTATTGTTTATGACAGCATTTGGATCTAATTGCATCAGACTAAACAGATACCATCTTAAATGCCTGTTGGATACCAAATGTCTCGCTACAAAGTACTGCTACTAAACCATTATGCATCAGACAACATCAATTTAGAAGCATTGCCATGTTAGAAGGCAAATGTTCACCTGACTTACTAGCCTGCATGGGGCTTTGTGGTCATCACAGGTTAAGTCAGCGTTATGTTAGCTGGTCACCCTCTAACCCTAGTGGAAGCAGAATTCAGCTGTGTAGGACAATGTTGAACACAAAACTCCTGTCTGTGTTGGCATCAAAGCAATGATCAGTGCTGTCAGGTACATTTGACCATTGCATTCTAGTACCACTAACTTTTGCTAGTGTCTTGAGAGAAATTCCCTACGCCTGATGGTGTTTTTTGAGGGATAAAGTGTGGCAAGTGTTCTGATGTTTGCATTTTTTTTTCTAGAGGATTCATAACCCTCTCAAGACCAGGCTAATCTCTCAAGCTTATTTACTGCAGTAAAATCCTATCCAACCGGTAAATCATGACGTCATCTGCACATGCTACAGACTCCTTCGGCTGCAATTCACTTTGTGGAATGACTTCTTATGTGTCCCGATTAACTGTGGGGAATTGAATCCTACCCATGTCTTATTTCCATGAAATGCTGTTCCAGATAGTTCACCTCAAATGATCATCTATGGAAACAAAGCCAAAAGGATTTTGCATTCTTGGTTACAGAGGGCAATTTGTCTATGAAATGAGGCAACTTCCAATTCAGGATGAGTTTGTTCGCTTTAAATGGGAAAGATTTAGAAAGTCTGGTTTCGTCAGTCCTCTAAATCCTCTTGTACCGTCAATGCTTTATCCCTAATTCAGCATGGTTTCATACTTTGCACTCCACTACCTTGGATCAGACTGACCAGCTGTGACTACCATTAAAACAGCAACCAGTCAGGAGTTCTCTTTTTCCATCAGCAGGGTAACAGTGACTGAGAATTGCACTTTTAGAAGTACCAACCCCAATAAAGACACACGTGATATAGTTGATAGTTGTGCACAAAGCACTTACAACCAAAACACAGCAAGTGCTCAGAAACACGTGCCAAAATCTCCTTTGATTGTACATATGGCATGGAGTTCAGGAGTTGCACGGAAGACAGCCAGAGGCTGTGTGTATGTCCATATGATCATCATATGGAGACTGTTACAGAAGAGAGATCTACCCGTAAGGATTATATATTGCTTTAAAAGAGCTTATTCTTTATCTTTCCATGTTATACAGATCTGATAGTCTCTTTCCATCTGCCTCCTCTCCAGAACATTAAAAATAGCACCCACAACAGAGATGTTAAAGTCTTATTTTTCAGCTATAACAAATCGCACAGCCACTGGCATCCCCAGCTGCTTCCTCTTCCCAAGATCCACTCACTGCCTTTCCTGTTACCTCCCTCTGCTAATAAAGATCCCCCTAAATCAATGCATTACTTGGCAAGTGCATTTATTGTAGCTGTAGATAAATAACTACAGGGGAAAAAAAGCCCTCTAAGTAAGTAGAAAGGTATACTGGCTCACAGATCATTAAACTACTCAGCTTTTACCAAAGTCTGTTTCATGAGCTAATGGCCCAAGTTAGGCTACAGAGAGATTTCAGGCAGCCTACACTAAAAAGTAATTTGAAAAACCACTCAAACCTTCAAGTGGAGTCCCAAAACAGAAAAAGAAAACATGCAGGACATTTCTAAACTGTGGAGGAAACACTTAATCATTGTAGTCCACAATATTAATTGTATCGCCAAGACTCTAAGTACCTGTGAGTTTTTTTTTCTCAGCATCTTTAGCACAGCTGTAGTGCTTCAGAACATGGAAAAGAGACCAACAACAGAGAAGAAGAAAAACACAGAAGGAAAAAAGACCCTCCTCTAAATTCGATCCATGAAATATTTAAACCCATAATAGGGCAATGAGAATAGAGTTGTAGAAGGATCATTATTTGAGGCATTTTCCATATATTGCATAAGATCATAGCTCTGGACAAGAGGCAGAGTTATGATGGAACACTTTGCAACAAAGACAGTATGAAAATTTTTCAAAGCATTACAAACTACCAAGGCCACAAAACTAACCACCTGCCTCTTGAGCTGAAGCACCTCCAATGAGCAGCAGGCAGCTGAGATCTAAAGCAAAGATCCGTTGAGCAAAACTATTCAAACATCCCATAGAAATATTGAGTTCTGTCATTTGGCTTACTCCTCCATTATCTACAATCTTTGGCATTAGAAGCAAACTCATGTTTGTGACTCAAAATACATTTTGATTATGCGGTTTCATGATTATCATGCTCCGCAGCATGACCACCATGTTGTTTGACAGCAATAAAAAAAAAAAAATCAGATTTTAAAGATTAATAGATACAGTAAGGTAAATGATAGTAGCTTCTTTCAAAGAATTCAGTGCAGAGGCAGAATGCAGCACCACTGGGCACCTACTTAGAATACAACTGAAGAGCTGTGCTGATACCATGGCTAACAAAGTACCTTATTTTGGTATAATGAAATGCCATAAACATCAATTTGCTGTGCTTAAAGCGCAGAAGCCTGTATAGACACATTAACTCTACTATTTTTTCTTCCAGAATACAGCTCACAAGAAAGATCTGTCTCAGAAGTCCAGCTTATATCTCCTGGGCCATTGCCCCCTTAAGAACATAAAAATCCCCATAGGAGTTATGAGAGTTAAAGCACAGAAGAAAACTGACTTCCTAGGAACCTCTTTCTGAACTCAGTAGTCAAAGACTCATGGCTCTAGAGCAGGACTCTGGTTGGCAATGAGGCAAAGAAATGCTTTAGCAGCAGCTTTTAGTCAAAATCACGTCAGGTAAGGGACAAATACCTTACAAGGAACTGCATGCCTTCATTCAGAAATTTAAAAGTATTCTGCTGCCCAGTTAAACTCCTGCAGTCCTGTTTCATTGATGGCCTTTCCTCAATATGCTACCTGAATTCCTCCAGAATGAACACAGTATTCTAATTTTCATCTGTCTTTCCCTGGTCTAGTAACATCATGACTCAATGGAAGTCATCCATTAATTATTCTAGTCTGACCAGAAGCAGGATGGAGGCAGAAAGGATTTTTTTCTATTTCAGCCTATGATAATGTATTTTTCTGCCTTTCAATCTGCATTTTTTAAAAATGTGTATTAAATTGTCTAGTAATCTACAAACCTCTCAAGTAATATTTAAACTTTGGGAATGGAAAATTTTGAAGCTTGTTGAGATGATTCAAACTGATATTTTTTAGTAAAACACTCATTTCGTATTCTTTCCCCATCCATCCTACCAAAAGAAAAATTAAAAAAAAAAGCTTTCCACTTTTAAACTCTTTTCACTTATAAATAGCTTTGCAATTCAAGATACACAAGGAGAAATGGAAACTGATGCAGGAAAGAACTGCAAGAACGAATGGACTAAAAAAGCCACGCATTGTACAGAAAGTCTCATCAGGCTGAATCCATCCAGCTCAACAAAGAAACAGCTAAAGGATGACTAGATCAGTCTTAAGTGAGCTCTGTACATTTTTGCTGTGTGCTGATAGTTCAAAAAATAATTGATAAATTACTTTCAAATTGAATTAGATATTGTAAACTATTATAAATAAGATGGTATCTGGAAAAAAGGTCTAAAAGGATGATTTTGTTACCATTCATATGTGAAGAGGAGGGACATAGCTGTAGTCTCACACAACATAATACAGCTGGCTCGGGTACTCCTTCAGGACACAGGCAAATGAGTTCATCATCTGCTTTGGTTCAGAGCAAGGATCTGAGTAAAGGTCTGAGATCTTCTGTTGAGCTTATTTTACTTTGAACAAGATACACACATTTGTTGCAAAAGAATGAATGATTAGGATTGGTAACTGTGATACATACAGATCCTAGCCCTTGCAGAAATGAGAAGTCAGTATTATGTAAAGTGAAATCAATTTAGCAGGACAAGGTAAAAATAACCATTTCAGAGTATTTGCTAGCCCATTTGTCAGGGCACTTCCCCATATTTGAGCAGGCCAAATATATTTCAAAAATCAGACTGAGTTTGAACCTTAGCATCCCAGCTGCCAGCTGAATAACCTTGCAACTGGACTACGCAAAACAGTTTGTGCCACCATCCCCTCAGTTCTGTATATAGTATGACAATGAGAAGTGCTATCTCCAAAAACCTGGCATAGATCTACTTCATAAATGAGTTTCTGAAATGCTGACATAACGCGACTATGTGTGTAAGTGTCATTGGAAGAATGCAAGCCTTGGTTACCTGATAAGCAATTTTCATTTTGCAAATTATTTCCTTAGTGATCGTGTCTTCCTTACTTCTTAGATGTACAAGTTTCAGTGTGTTGTAAATAAACTGAACTACATTGCATTTGTCAAAGGCTAAGAAAACACACTCATTACCACGTGCCAGCTGATAGGCGATCACTTGACAAACTGTTTCAACTCAAGATGCTGAACACTAAAGTGAGGCAAATTATCCCATTTCTAACAGAACTGCTCATTGCTTTCTGAAGTCCTTTGAAAGTGATGAAACAGCTAACTCCTTTTAAAGCTTTCACTGAAAGTCAGTTTATGTAAAACAACCTTTCTACAGCAGTGATCACAGCTTGGCCTCAAAGGACCTTAACACTTGTACTCGGGTACTTTAGAGTCCTATATCATTGATACTATTTTAATACTTCTTTCCTCTTTGTCAAGGATGTCAGCTGTCAATGGACTGATTAAAACACTAGAGCTACCAGGAAGCACTATCAGTTCTTTGCTGCAATTCCACAGAAGCTACAAATGCTTCATTGTGCCTCTTATAGCCTATGGAAGCATTGTATTTCAGCACTGGTCTCAGGAAGGCTCACACAGAGCACTGTAAGTGCTCTATTGCTCTTCCTTTCACAGATTTACTGGGGAAAAAATGAAATGAAATGAAATAGCTTGTCCCCAACTCTGCATTTTAATATTTAAAACACTATAAAACTCATTTACCAGTCTCAGGATTTATCTTTTAGATCATCTTTGAGACTCTACACTACTAAAAATTCTAGTTTTGAAGAAAAAACTCATTCAAAACTCACAAACTATTACTCTGCAGCTCTATTAGCATTTTTTTCTTTCTGGTATGGCTTTTAACTAGAGGAAGACAGACTTTTCAAGGGCTGAGAATGTGGATAGGACAACATGTTTCAAGATTAAGTGTACAATATACCAACAACTTTCTCCTAGCAGCACCCAAATACATCATCTCTTCTCGTAAAATTGTATTACAGAGCATTCAAATACAAACTTAATAGACATCAGAAGAGCAATAGCCGCCTCCCTCCCTCTTCCTCCATCTCTATTCACCCCTCTGGTGAGTGCTCCCTGTCTTCTCTCCAGGAGAATCAGGGTGACCCTTGCTTATTTCTTTTTGCAGAGTGGTTCACAACCCTTTTCCTCAATATTTGTAAGATCAGGCTGTCTAGGCCTTTAATACACAAACATGTAACAGCCTCACCTGGGAAAGGAGTAAGTAGCTGAGCAACTGCAGATACCTCACTGTTACCTCCTTACAATTAGAGCTCCAGACAACAAAAACATATAAAAACATACCAAAACCCAATATCATTCTCCTGAAGTTGCTTTCTTCAAATGTTAGTCACAGCTATGAAGTTCATCAAGGAGTATTTTCTTTAAAGCTTTCCCAGAACATCAGTCTCATATGCCTGATTACAAACATCTTGAAAATGTTCTTTTTGTCTCAGTAGACGATACAGTTTATGACTTTCCTCCATCCCTTAAACAGAATCAGAAGGCCAAAGACTGAGAACTTTATAAAGAATTAAGTTGTAAGTAGAAAAACAAGGCAAACATTTAAGCCAAACCAACAAAACTTGGCTATGAAAGATACTGGCAGAATCTATAAACAACTTCAGAATTTGATCAAATGTACTCAACTCCATGTGCAGTATCTAACAAATTAGACTTTTTTTACAATAATATTTCTAGAAGTATGAAGGATTAAACCCATATTTTTCTTAAAGATTAAAAATAGTAGAAAGAGCAAAATTAGAAACTGGATGTGATGAACCATCCTTGCTGACTTACAGGTATCTTAAGTCATAATACACAGGACAAAATCACATCCTGAACATGTTTAAATATGTTTGCTACAATAAAGTCACAGAATGTAATTTGGATATGCTTTTTCTGGTTGTTGGTGTTCATTTTTATATTCTAAATTATGCAGTTGAGAACTTCTGCTTTTTATTTATTTTAATAAATCCACCAATAATTCTTATTAAAGAAATACAAGTTTTAGCAATTTACACCAAGTTAATACTATTCTCATTGGAAAATGATCTTTGTTTTAATAACAAAGCTCTCATTGAAAGTTAGACAAAGTATTTTAAATTTGTGATTTATGGAATCGAAACATAGCTGCATCTTTGGTTTAATCCACCAAAAAAATCCTGACATGCAGGACAAGTATTAGGCTTTTTCAATCAAAATTGTGTAACATTCTCAGGATGACTTAGTTTCATAGGATTTTTAGAATAGATTTTGTGGGTTTTTCTATTATACTGTAAGAGAATCACTACATTGGAACAGAGGAAGTGTGAGATTTTGTGACTATACTTCAGCATATTTTTTTCAGAGTAAGACATTATGGTTCCTGAGGTAAATTATTATACCTTTGAATTTATGTGCAAAACTGATGGATTATTCGTTTTAGTTTTGATAACCGCTACTTTATTTTGAAAAATGGCCAAACTCTTCTGGAAGTATCTTGTTATCTACTTGAAATGTGTCTCCCACTCAGCTATTTGTACTGTACAGCCTCAAAGTGCATTCTGATTTCCTAGAAACGAGGACACATATTTGTAAGAGGTATCTGAGATACGCTCTGTGTCATACTGTAAGGACTACTGAGAAGACTGTGCATCACTCGAACTATAAGCTACATTACTGAAAAGCTTCACCTACTCAAGTTCCTGGTTTCCTTGGCTTTGCTTCATGCTTTTCTATATAAACACATGCCGTTTAAAGTATACTTATTTATTCTCTGATCAGCCTGCATGTTCTTACATTACTGTAATAATAATAATCCTACGTTACATACAGACATCTGTATGTTATCTGCAAAAGAAATTATAGAACAGTGTATTCTGCAGGATTCAAGGTACACATTTCCTTAGATGTCTACACAATAGCACTACCTGTGAGTGGGAAAGCACAGTGACAACACCTCTTCCCAAACTTCTCTATTAGTGGAAGGACACAAAAGAAGGGACAATACAGAAGGTAGCTGGGAACAGCTAGCTCTGTAAAGCTGCAGTTACTTCCACTGACAACATATTTGGTCTTAAACATCTGATCAGTACATCCTTGCATATATACATCTTTCTTCTGTAACAGCTGCTCTGAAATTCCTTTCAGAACTATGGCATTGCACTACAGAAATACAGTTCTACTACAGAATTACTACTACATTTCTACACTGTGGGCTCCACTCTTTC
>NW_009627060.1:75213-92357 GCF_000690535.1 Cariama cristata
AATCCAGACAGGAGTATGACCAAAAATGGTATAGCATTACACTATCCCATATGGATCTCAACCCATTGACTGCACTTTTAAAAAATAATCTCAATTATACCTTACTCCAAGTAAATTATTACTAAAATAAAACTGCTCAATAACCCTGATCTCTGATGTGTCAGGTAACAGTCATAAAGCCTTCCTACTACCACAAAAAAGAAACCACATGCAAGGCAAACCAAACAGAAACATCCTGTCTGGAACCATGAGCAAATTTTAAAAGTACTGCTCCTAAATATGCTATAGATAAAAAGTTGATAAATGCATTTTAACTCAGACTTTTTAAAATACAGCATATTTTCATGACTTGGAAAGATAACTGATTAAAATTCTGCTCCTAGCTTCCTCTATGTCAAGGCAGCTTCTTTGCAAGAACTCCAGCCACAGAGCTGGAAATGGTTTTCTTGCACCTATGCAACTGAAATTTTAATATTCCTGTTCTTTAGAGTCTAAACCTAAATTTTTGCAAAAGTTACAGGCACTTACATAGCTAATGACTGGTAATTAAGTTACTCTTTCACCAGTCTCATCTTCCTCATTCATAGCCTGTGAGTGCACTCTCCCACAGGCTATGAATTATTCAAGGCTGAGCTGCTTTCAGCCTCTTGTTGCACCTTCTACATTTTTTTCAAAATGAAATAGTCAAGGATTTGAAGTTTACAACCCTGGCATTATTCTTTGACCCACAGGCTCTCAGTTATTAAGATGAAGAGACATCCACACAGTAGGATAGCGAGTATCTTGGTAGGGTTTCCTTTTTGCTTGATTTGGAACAGAAACTTATCCTTTTATTTTTCTGAATTCTAAACGCATACTAGCCATCATGCTGTTCAGCATGCTGCAGATTGATCTCTTTTGCTCCCTATGGTTTTATGTAGAATTTAAATCATGAAGCTGCTAATTGCATACATGGAAACAGAAACTGCAATCCAGCAAATGCTACGCTGTTCCCATGCTATGATCCTGGACCCTGTTTTAGTTAGTAAGAAGTTACTACATTTAACACTAAACTTCCTCCACATTCAATAGGTAGCATCATGAAGCCAAATACAAAATTTTCCAAACCACACTTCCTCACAGTTAAGCTCCTTACAAAAAACTATGTTTAACAATGGCTGCATTTTACTGAGACTTCAACAACAGATAATATGCTCACAAGACCATGGGAGCTGGAGAAGCCTCTATAAGGCTGTAATTCCCTACATACACTAAATTTAGAATATTTAAAACAATCTGAAAGAGTATCTAAGCTAGTAGTGGGAGCTTACTTCTGTAAGGCTAGAAAAAGCAGTTTGCCTGGATACTTTGCATGAAGAAGTGAGAGGAATGGAGAACTGGAAGGGAATGGAGGGTCAGGCTGGCGAGGGACAAGACCGTCCTTCTCAGACAGTGGTGGACCTGCAGGATTTCCTCAATTTTCTGCAGTGCTCTGACTGAGGAGCAGCCTCCTGACAGAATAGAGATGGAGTGGAGCTTTATTACAACTGCAGTGAAAACTAAGTCTCTGGCTCCTGCCACTATTGCACATAAATCCTCTTGTATTGCATATAAATCCTTTCCTACAGCAGTGGCCCAGGGTGACAACTTTCATTTCAGAACAAAAACTGATCAACCAGTACAGAACATCTATAAGGAAACATACCTGCTGTCCACTCATCAAGTCAGAAGAGACAAGCTTATCTGCCTGGAGTAGCAAGCAAAAGCATTTAACAATTTTGTTCTGTGTTAGAATGTAAATACTATAGAAAACATCAGTTATGAAATTCCAACAATTCTCCAACTGAAGGTGTTAGGAACAATGGTAAAGGAAAAATATTTAGGAATTAATCAATAATCACCAATTTACGCTCATTTTTGTTTTACTGTTTCTTGCATAAAGTTTTTGAATTTACTCTTCTCATTTTTACTATCCAGTTATCTCCACAGGATGGATGCAAAAAGACTTCCCTCAGTACATTTAATGAAAACAATTTCTTTCAAGCAAGGCACAAAATTTAGATTTATTTATGTAATCTGATTAATCCCAATTTTTGTTTTACATTAAGTACAAAAACCAACTTGAACGTAGGTGTAAATACAATTTCCACAAAGTAGTTCAATGAGATTTAAAATCAATTACGTATCCAGAACTGTGAAGCACAATTAAAAGCAACCCAGGATATACAGATTGCTTACCATAACTGCTGAAAGAGCTCATAATGTATGAATATATTTAACAACCTCCAGTAATAAGTTATCTCCTTTCTAATCTTTCATTTGAAACGCATTTAGCAATTCTGTACCTAACAAAGGAAGCATTAAAGAATGAGAAGTGCAGGTAAGTTTTACTCAAGCTATCTGAGGCCTAAATGAAGCACATACACAATCAAACATTAAATAACAGAACAAGGACTTAAATATTTTGGTTGAACATTTCTAAAAACATAAATGCTAAAATAATATAGAAAAATAGCAACAGGTTCAGAGACTTATTTACTTCTCAAAGAACTTATGGTGTACTGCAGCTGCCTGAAATCTTTTAACAATTATAGAAAATCGTATTTCCAAGTTTGGTACGTTCATATTTTCTAGATGACATACATTTAAGACAACCATCCATGAACTTATTTACAAATAGAAGCTTATTATTTTAAAATTTGCATTAAAAATCAGTTTTGGCACTACCCATAAGGCAAAGGATGATATGTACCTAAGACAGCAAATCACATAATAAAGAAAGCATAACCAGAAGAAAACAATATTCTTTAACTTATTATTTAAAGAAACTATGAGACTTTAATTATAATTAAAGAGGAAATTAAAGAATCAGCATTTGCAAGTCACTAAAACACCCTATCCAAAATACTGAAGATTCTTTTTATATACAACAGCAAATTGCTTTAATCTGTGAAGCCACTATGCCATGTCTCATGGGAGAACTTGGTATTTCTATGGTTACTAAATTATCAAACTAGTTTTATTACCAGAAAATAGCAAAAAGTTTAAGGAGAACATGATTTTAGTTCTGAAGCAGAAAAAATATTACTCTGAAGTCCAGCCTTTGCTAATGGTCTATAAAAAAAACCCCAAAGGTAATTTTGCCAATCATCCCACTGAGTGAAGACCACAGTTTCACAGATTATTTTTTTTTATTTATATGAATGGTTTTAACAACTTCCTTTTTGCATTTCCATCAGCTTCAATGATAGTTGAACCTTAAAATTAAATTTCTTAGTGTTGCCACATTTTCACTGCAAAGACTGCAAGCCCAGATTTCATAAACTGTGGATTTCATTTAAATTTAAAAAATAATCTTTGCATTTATCTTAAATTTATAAAAAGATTTTTTTCAAAACTTAAGGCAAAAAACAAGTTTTATTGGTTATGTTTCTTTAAGTCTCAGAAGGTGTACAAGGCTGTTTAAATATCAAAAAAGCTAATGCCATATACAGTATTACCAACAAAAGTGAGGAATAAGGCAGCATGCACCCTTAAGATGAAAAGAAAATTTAATATTACAAGATGTTTAAATAATCCAAAGGCAAAAAGTGTATGTCTCCTCTAAGAGTATCTTCATAAAACATGGAAATTTTAGAGGACATCAAGTTACTAAAATATTCCGTTCAACGTTTATACAAATACATTACTACAATTATAAGTTTACATACAATCAACTGACATCTCAGTGTTAACTAATTAAATTTACAAGACAAACATAAATAAAGCTGTTAAAACAGGCAAGTACAGTACTGATCTATCATTCAGCACAATGTATTTTGTATTTCTTTCACCTCGAAAAGAATCAGATTAGAATTGTGCGAAGTCGTTCTCCAAACCTAGAAATAAAATAGAAGATAATTAAGTATATCTATGCAGGTTTTACACAGCATGGGCATATTCCAAACGCCTAAGTCCTGTTTTCACGCATGTAATTTTACCATTTAACCACTTTTTGTCTGTTCTCAGAAAAGGCCACAGTCTTTAAGGTTATTTTTAATAATAACATCAGTTACAGCATCGAAAACAAACTGCACATTTTTTGTGTCTGTGGCACACGTGAAGTGAGTGTAGATTTCCTTCGTGTCTTTTCTCTTGTTCAGATCTTCAAACTGACATTGAATGTAAGCAGCTGCTTCTTCGTAAGTGTTTGACCCTGGAAGGAGAAAATTCCTCAGTAAGCAGGTTTCAAACTGAGAAAGAGCAAGATGCATATTGTATCTTTGAAGGAAGGGGTTCGTTGCAAATAGTTAACCTAAACCTGAAAAGGAGTAATTCCACAGGCATTGCTTTAAGACATCATAAATAAACCTTGAAGGAAACCTTTTGGACACATTTTTAAGAACAAAAACTAAGGACTCAATTCAGTTCCAGCTGCAGGAAGAGCCTTTCCATTTACTTCAGTGGCAGATGGAGCAAGTCATTAATGACCCATCACTGTTCCCCAGATTAGGACATTTTGTTTCCTTCATTCAAATTACTTGCTTTCAGTTTTTATGTTTTTAAAAGGTCTGAGTTTTTCCCAAACTCAAAGACATTTGGTATACATATTTCTTCTAAGCTTTTTACTTCAAACATGCTATTTTCTGTACAATGGAATAGTCTGAAATTATAATGAAAATGATGCATAAAAAGGCCAAGACTTGTTAAATGAAATCATCTTCTTTTGCTATGTATTACCTGAATAAGCCACCTACTTCTAACATGCATATACACTCCCTGTTCAAATAAACTCTCATGCTTCCTTAGGGATCCCTACTAGTGAAAAAAATTACATCTAAGTACAAAAATAGGAGGCTATCAGAAAAAAGAATGGGCTAAATAAATTAGGCTGAGAAGAGCTGCAGCATAAACATGTGAATGCTATCAGTGAACCAGCATTATTTCACCTGGTTAAGAAGATGAATCTGACTTAGCACTATTTTATTTGTGATCCATAAAAACAAGCCCCCCCATCCTAAACTTTATTTCATTTAAATATTTTAGATACCTACAGTTATTAAACTCCTTCGGATTTGTGCATCGAAAATGAGGTAATTTTACCAAAAATTACTTGCCACCTGCACCCCCCTCCAATACCTGCATATTCAGGGTAGCAAATAGTGAGAGGACTCCTTTTGATTTTTTCTTCAAAAAGATCTTTCTTGTTCAGGAAGAGAATAATAGAAGTGTCTGTGAACCATTTATTGTTGCAGATACTGTCAAACAATTTCATGCTTTCATGCATCCGATTCTGTAATTGGAAAAAAACACCTTGTTGTGTTTTATCGGAATTCTGTAGTAAAATCCGGATATGTATTTTTCATTAGTTACAAATGAACCAGGTAAGTTACAAAACTAAGCTTCTAGCACACAGAATCCCACTTTACCACAGGGAAACAAGAGAGAGGCCAAGACCACTACAAAGACGACTTTCACAAGTAGAGTTTAAGCAACTACTTTTTCATTTTCTTTTCCTCATTTCCAGGTTTAAGCTGTTTAATATTTTAGAACTTTTTGGTGTGTTTTGACATTCTGTAGTACATATATTCTACATGAGTTGCTGAATTACCTGAATTTGTCTTATACTGACTAGATCTTCTGGAAATTGAAAATCAAATTCTGCACCTAGCTGAGGTTCCAGTATAAGGAAAAAAAAATAGTTCTACACAACTAGAGAATCAAGTGAGCAGGGTTTTTTCCTCTTACCGTAATTTTTAACTCTGTAGAAAAATTATCCAACATGTAAGTTCTTTGGCCAAGCTCCAATCATTTAAGTAGCAGGATGCTAGAAAGATTTTTAATTTCCTCCCCAAACTATATTTTGTAAGAAGTTGCAGAACATGAGGAAGACCACAGAAGTCTGATAATGATTTACACACAACAGATAAGCATGACTTTGGACCACTTGGATAGTAAAAAGCATGAACTCTGCATACTGATAATGGGAGGTGTCACACCTTCAAAGGGGAGACAGGAGTGGAGTAGGTTGGAAGGGAGAAGGAAAAGAAAAATTTCTGCAACAAAGGAAAGAGATTAGAGAAACACATTTTGAAAGAAACAAAACCTGAACACTGAGGAAGGAAAGGAAAACAGAACATATGGTAAAGTAGAAACAGTTAAGTCAAGCAATTTCTTATTACATACTTCTACAATTCATAAAGATACTAAAATGTGTATTACTGACAATCTATCGTCATTAATTTATGCATCCTTTAAAACACGAGGCTGAAAAGAATACTCGTCTCATAGTATTCTTTCTGAGAATGAGGAAGTACTGTGAAACCTGAAAGCATGAATTCTATCACAAAACCCATACCTCTTATAAAGCAGTAATCCTCTAAAAGATGTATTTATAGTTTTCCTTTCAAACTTATTTAGTTTTTACCCAACAACTATTCCCTTCTTCAATATTATGGTACTTGCCATTTCCTCATCTTCAGCCAAGACCAAGTCATAATCACTTAAAGCCACACAAAAAATAATTGCTGTAACACCCTCAAAACAATGAATCCACTTCTTCCGCTCTGATCTTTGGCCTCCAACATCAAACATTCTGCAAAACAGAAATGCAAAGCAGGGAATGAACTCTGGGATTTCTAGCTTTCTGAATGTTAATCAATAGAATCTGAAAGTATCAGCTGTGTAAGTCTGACCACCAAATTTAAAAAGAGGCATAAAAATCTGCAACATTTATTAATATTTAATGTTTCAATATAAAAACCAATTTTAATAAAGCTTTAAAAGCCTTCCTAAACAACATTTTATGAAACACGTGAAAGAGAGAGATGAAAGTGAAACAAAACTGATTATTTACAATGCTGTATTTCATTAATTAATTGTAATCTTTAAAAAATAAAAATACACAGAGTTAGCTTTAATAAATGTAAACTAGATGAAAGTGTTATTCAACCTTTAGCCCAAATGAATAAAAAGTCTAAAATAATAAAAGGTACTGATCAACAATATAAGGTTTTTTAAGAGCAGAGTGCTGTCTGTTTTAATACTTGGAAATAATGCAATACTACAGAAGCTGGATACAAGTACACTGACTTCATTGTTGTTGTTTTACTATTCCGAATATAAATACATAAAATCTCATTTTTACTTTCTCAAATTTAATCTGGAATCTCTAAATCCTGGTAAGTTTCAGCTCCTCTCTCGCCTAAACCAAACTGTAACTTGATCTATTTTTCAGCTGTCCATGTTTAACTGGATTCTTTTCAGAGATGCTAAAATTACTTTGAAAATTCTCTTAAAAGACAAAATAAGCATTACATAATATGAATAATCATTTTCCCCTCTAATACATGCATTTTTGGAAATGCAGTTCAGTGTGAAAACTGAGTTATAAAGGTGAGTCCTGTTTCTTTTGAATTCTTAGCTTAGCAGAAATAAAGCAGTAGGAAAAGACCACACTCCAGAATTTAACAGGAAAGGATCCGCAAATTAGCACGACATGAATGGATTTGCTTTTCATGAATGGATTTGCTTTTCTCTGCTATCTAAATGCTTTAATTGGCCTCTAACTATTATGGGCTACAGCCACTCTGAAAGACAGAACTTTCATTACACATCATTAGGAGCTTCAAGTATTTTGCAAGCCAGATAAATAGCATCCTGATAAAATGAACTGTGAATCATGGGGTAGGGGGATGGGACCCAATATCAAAAAAAAATAAAAAGCAGACAAATGGCGGTATCCTGAAATTAAGTGATATATACATCACAGGATCTTCTCAAAGAAAGAGAACACAGAATTTTTCCACCCGTCTCTTTCCTATCATAGAAAAAGAAGTCTGTTACATTCTCAAATTCTTGTGATGACTTATGGCTTCAAAACAATGCAAATACGTCACATATTACTTCCCTTGCTATATTAGTCAATATTCTATCATGCAAAAAATTAATTTTTCCTCCTACTTACAAGTAAATGTAATTAGTCCTTTTAAAAGAGGCCTGACTCTTGTCTTCAGGGATTTTCACAAGTCATTTTAACATTGTCACAAAAAAAGACCTTAGAATTCAGCAAGTATAAAATGTTCAAATGGGAGGAGAAAGAGAGAAGAGAAAGAACAGGCCAGTTCCTACATCTCCATCCTCTTCGCTGTAAATAGTAGAATGGCCAGCTCTATCATGAAAGCCTTATTTGGGTAAAAATATCATACAAACAGGAAGAGAAATCCAGACCAGAACAATTAAGATGTATAGTTATAATTCTTGTAAAGATATTCCAGCATGGCCTAAAATCATTCAGAATTATATTAGTAATAAGGCTATCACATTGAGGGCTTTTGGTAGACAGTAGGGCATGCAGGTTTGAACAACAACAAATCTCATTCTTTATAGGACAGAGCAGAATACAAGACAGAAAATTTAACTGAGAAACTGAACGAGAAAATTTTTTGTGGACACCAGCTTATAAGGAACACGAGAAATTAAATGCTTTATAGTGACCGCAGTACTGTAATATCAATCTGCATGGATCTCACCTAGTTCAACAGTATCATGTCACTGCTCAATGCAAAAATATTACTACTAAGACAGTAACTGAGAGGTATAAGACAACATGGCACAACTTTCCATATTAGCAAAAAACTGTAGTAAAAAAATATTCTTTCAAAGAGCAGCAAAAATATGTAAAGAAAATAGGTCTGCACAAGAGGCATTTTATGATTTTGGCTTATTTAGACTATGTTGCCAGCATGTATCTTGGGAAGGGAGGGAAAAAAGCAGCAGACAACTTCTAGAACATAAAAGAAGTGTAATTTCCAGTTTGTATCCTCAGGTACTGATTTTAGCCAGAAATGTTTGCTTCAGTTCAGAACAGCCTCTCTGCCAGTGGTGTATTTTACCAGTGATGCTTGTCTTTTTTGGGGGTTGTCTTTCTAACAGTGCACCTAACAAACTCCCAGTTCTTTATGCAAACCATCCTTTTGCACGCATCTCTGAAATTTTTATATGCTAAAATCTAGTGCTGGATGAAGTTTTGGAACCACACTTGCACAGTGAACACCTCAACAGCAAGTAATAAGAATCTGATGGATTGTTTTATGTAATGAAGCTTCTTCTCCATACAATATCAGTACAGAGAAATACAGGCATACAGAAAAAAGAAAACTATTTGGCACACAAAATTTAAAAAAAAAAAAAGGCTGCCAGTATCTTTCAGAAAAATTAGCCATTCTGAACAGAGTGGTCTTAAAGTTTATAAGCTTTCCATCTGCCCTGTTAGAAGTGATACTGAGGCCTTTTAGGTCATAGTTTCAAAACTCTGAAACAGTCATAGAAGTTGCTTAATCTGCAGATAAATTTTAAAAAGTTTTGGAAGAATGATTTACAGATTCCATCTTCCAATATAGGAGAGTGTACACAAAGGGTTGTGTGCAAGCTCATCTTTTAAGCACTTGCCTCAGGTGCTAAAATTCATAGTACCGTCCATGGTTTGACTACTCAAAAGAAGCGTATTTTGCTTACGCAAGGTAAGTCAGAGTCTACAATGAACTAGAAAGAAATACAAGGCAGCGCTGAAAGAACTGAGGTTTCTAACAGCTGAATCTACCCCCCCCTATCTAAAGAATGAAGGTATTTGAGAAATGCTTTAATGACTTTCCATTATTTAAAGGGACTTCTCCAATGAGATGACAAGGTGACTATGCCACGTTAAGACAAATTAACTTAACTGAACTAAATGTAAAACATTAAAGACACTTCTCCAGTCACCACTCTACTAAGCTATGTTACTTCGCTATACTAAATGGGTAGCTTTCTGAACGGTTTATCTGTAATTATACACATTTAAGGACTTACGCAAGGTCCTTTCATTAGTACAGTATGTTTTTGAAAGCTAGGGTTGCCAGATTTGATATATTCTGCTTCTTTCAGACTACTGAAGCAAAGAACATGATTCCAGTACCCATACAAAATGTGAGATAGAACAAAAGGACACCGGATATTTATGATGATTGCTTTCACTTCTTTTTTTAAGGTTATACAAGTTCTTCATTCCAGTCCCCAGCCTTGTGAAAGTCTCTGAATGACAAATATTTTTTCTGCGGCAGGGTGACTGTTTACAAAAATATGATCTGTATCTGAGAATTCTCACATATTACACACTTACTAAAATCAACCTGTATTTTTTATTATTAAAATAAACCTTTATTCTTCATTATCCCTTTCCTGTTTTCCCTGGGCTGTAAGACTGCGGGGGCGGCAGGTAGATAAAAAACCCTACTGATTCAATGCTAGTGTACTACATGACTAAATAAATTTCACTTCAAGGGATTCAATTACAATTGTCATTTTTAGAAATCTTCAAGTGTTCTGAGTTGCTAGATTTTTATTTTAAAAACCCCACAGTAAACATAGAGAAGGAAACAAATTAGAAGAAAAACAAAGATCCTTCGCTTTCTGATCAAAAACTGTCAGAAATTTCATAACCTCTAAAGTGGTCTCACACTTAGGTATACTATTGTGCAAGTGACAATGCTCATTGCCCGTTTACATGGAATGGAATAATGCCATCTTAAAAACATTGCAAAGATTACTCATGTTAGCATTTAAAAATGAAAAAAAGATTCCTTAGAAGTACTCCTTACCTTCAGAGATATCTTTTAAAGGGAAGTCTCTGGATATTAACCTACATAAATGCAAGTCAGCCACCTACTCCTGCTTACTTCTCAAATAATTAGTGATGGCTGTACCCATAGCAAGGTATTTCATACTTGTATACCTTAATAATAATACCCTAAATTCTAGTTGTTACTTCTGTCAATTCTAATATTAATGTTTGGTAATTTCACACTAAAACCTGGATTTCCATAAGAATTTGTTAAATTATCAGAACATTTCTACAAAATAAGATGTTCTTTGAAGACAAAAGTAGTAAATAATCAGTTTCAACTTCTGAAATAGTCTATAGAAACAGGATGAAGATGACTTGCTATTTGCATTTTAGATTGAATCAATAATCAAAGCTATGCTAAGCGCTTTACAGAGAAGGCTGAAATGAGGCTCAACCTCAAATAATCTACACACACACACAGCAAAACAGGAAAGAAAAGATAATGAAAAAAATTGAAGTACACAATATTGCACAGCTAGTCATATTTAAGTACCCTCATCTTGGTATAATCAAGCCTTTTATGCCTTTAGTTCATCTTAAAATTTCTTTTCAATGTTATGTAGAAGTATACTTCTTCAAGTCCTTCCAATAACTCACTAAGCCCATCTCCTAAGGTGCCTAAAATTTAAATACCTGCTGTACAGGTGTTCAAATGTACATTACTGCTGAATATTTTCAAAGGCCTGTCTTAAAGGTACATATTTTATAGAAGTGTACTCATTACAATCCCCTGTAATGCACTTTATAGGACTGTCTTCATATGGTCCTTATAACAGTCCTAATAATCAGTACAGATTGGAAGTAGCTATCTGCATACAAACTCATTGAGAGTGTAGAAGAATTTAAATCCATCTGCAATAGGGAACTGAACAAGAAACATTAGAAAGTGAGTGAGAAAACAGATAGCTCCTCAGAATACTAAAGACCTCTCTTGAGGCTTGGCTAAGGACTATTCTCTTTAGGTTTGCAAGAGATTCATTCCCATTTACCAGCTATTATTTTATGGATGAATATGAATTTTGTATACTAAAACCCTAAAACAAGGAAAACAAAATATATTTCCACAGCACTGATGGCCCTGAAGCATCCATATTATAGTACTTGCTATGCATTTACATGAAAAAAAAAAATTCCATGAAGATACTAAACAAATATATTGTATAGACATGCTGACAACAATCTCTGTCCAATCTAAATGCAGACCCAATGCGAGTTTTACTGGGTTTTCTCTCATTCTTCCTGATCAGTAGGAGGTAGAATAATATTATATTTCTAGTATTCTATGCTTTCATCATGAATGTCTTTGGATATAAAACATTCAGAATATTAACAATATTTTGTAAATCCCACACCACAGGAAACATAAGTCACATTCTTTCATCACTAAATAAAGTACTATCTTAAAGTACAATACATATTTGAATTCGGTTCTTCAAGAAAATGAGTTTACTCTTTCATAACACACCAAACATTTATAAGCCTCCAGCTTCTTCAACTGAATTTAAAGGGAAGAATCTCATAGAAGAACAACTATTAACATGTCAGAAAACTGAATATTTTGAGATTTAATTTACATATAAAATATCTTTACAAAAAGGTTCCAAGAAAACCAAAGCATTTATTACTTAATATCTACATATTTATTCTAAGTTATTACAGGAGTTCCAATGACTCCCACATCCCTTCAGAAAATTGAGACAAGCATGACGAATTTTTTGGAGAAAAAAAAAGGAGGGGGGGAGGGAATCAAAGTTGTGGTTAGACAAATTTGTTAAATTACATCACTGAAAGTCCATTTTCTAGAACTTTACAGAAACTGTAACAGACAGATGAACATGCAGCATCATTTACATACTTAAAATGAAGATCTTTGAAAGTAAAGTGAGTTTCCACTATTCCCGTAGTTTTCACTCTAGTCCTGAGAACGTCCTGTTGAGTTGGAATGTAGCTGGTTTGTGCTATCCTGTCCAAGTCATTCAAGTAACTGAAGGTAAAAATAAATACTGCTTTCAGTTATTCATAAAATAGTAACAAGATAATTACAAAGAATTACAGAAGTTCTAGGTCCATTCATTATATTCTGCTTGACTTTTACAAAATAGCTTCCTCTGAGATAAGACAAAAAACAAGACACATTATTCCCCTCAGTTTTCCAAGGTTTTTTGAAATAAGCTTTAGCGGTACAAAGATATTTCATCCTAGAAGAAAGAAAACTTATGCAATTGACTCCACTACAAAGAATTCTTCTTTTGAAATCCCAAAATGCAAACATGGTTCCACATACACTGATGTTATTTGCACTAACTAGAAGAACACCATCTTTGTAACCTACTGAACAAGTTACTTTGAACTATAACCAAAGCCCAAAATTACCCTGGATTTGATAATAAGTATGAAAAGAACAACTCAGTGTTTTGGTCAGAATTAATGTGTTTAAGAAAATGCTTAATACATAACAATTAACTTCCTATTGAGAATTTCTAATTGCACTCATTTTTTACAATAGTACACTTTCAGTGCCAGAATTGTTGTGATGCAGGCCAAGCAGCACAGCTTTTCTAAAAAACATACAAATCTTACTTGTGCTTTTCCCATAGTAAATAGGGAAGGTATGATTTCCTTCTTTCAGTGTAACCGTAACTTATTAAGGATACAACATTATGACAAGAAAAACAGCTTTCTTATGAAATGGGAGGCAGAGGTATCTAAACCAAAATAGAACAGAGGGGATTACCAGGGGAAAGTAAGTGATCCTCCAAATGAAGTGCTCCATATGGAAGAAAGTTTATAAAAGTGCCACCTCTTAAGTCAAGGGATCTGTCATCATGAGCTCAGTTTGTTGCCATCTACCCTCCGTACCCTTAGAACAACTTCAGCAAACAAGTAACAATCATGCTGGAAGTATCAGTGTTATTTCAATACAATTTGATCAC
Organism: Cariama cristata; assembly: GCF_000690535.1. NCBI lineage: Eukaryota > Metazoa > Chordata > Aves > Cariamiformes > Cariamidae > Cariama > Cariama cristata. The sequence goes on from NW_009627060.1 coordinate 88,768, forward strand.
ATTTCTATTCATTTAGCATGCCTATAATTACATTACTGCAGCTACAGTCTTCTCACAGTTACCTCACCTGCATGCTGTTTATTTATGTACAGTTATTCCAAAGAACAGAAGTACCTTAGTTTGAGGAAAGAAAAAACCCAAAACTTCAAACAACAAATTAATTCAGAATGATAAAGCTTTAAAAATTGCCCTATAAAGCCAGTATCACTGCTATGCCATTCTTTACCACCTTACCTCTCCCTCAATGGACCCTTTTCCTTGACTGACTTACCATTACTTGTTGCCATCACATCTTATTTCTCACACCCTTGACTCCTTACTATTTTATTTTTTTAATGAAGAACCCTAGCATAGAAGACACATCCTGATTGTTCCCTTTGCTCAACACATTTCTAACAGAGACTGTTAATTAACAAAGAAAATGCAGCATGTTGAACCATAGGAGAAACTCCATTATGAATCTGAAGAAGTGGTATCCTTGGTAATACGCATTCACACCACGCAACCAAGTTTCCTGGACATATTCATATACTGAACAGGTACTTGAGTCATGTTTGTATAATAAAAATCCTATTAAAGCACCTTAAAGCAATTTTTGACTTCCTCAAGAGGATGAAACAACTGGTCAGAACATGACTCAAATTCATAATTATACCACACCTCTCCCTTTCCAATCTTGAAGCTTAATTTGAGCTTTTTCACCCAAGTAGACAGTATCTTTGTCCCAATACTTCTACATTTTCCATCTACATGGGAGCAGAATTCCTCAAAAAGATGAGACTTCCCTCATATTCCTTCAGCTACTACTTACAAGACAAAGAGAATCCTGTTTGTCACATAGTACTTACTAAGCAGCAGAGTCATTAAGCTGGTATTCTCTAGATCTGTTGAAACAAGCTTGAACTCCACTGTCTTTCCACAGTCTCTTGATAACTCCAGCAAGCTCTGCAGTCATAAATCCTTCTTCTGCTGCTCCAGCTAACACAAAGAGTTGCCGAGCATCATCCTTTAGGATGTAATCAGAAAGACAAGCATTGAGAAATACAACAGAAGTATGAGTGCCTAAGAATCATATTCAGCAAATGAGTTACTTTCTTAACCTTGTAAATGTGAATGTAACCAAACAAAAAAATGTGAAGGAAAATTCGTTTTAGTGTTCTGCATAGGATATTAATTCCCACATTTTTCAAGAACAGGAAAAGACTAATAAACTAAATTTCTCATTAGCTGATAAAGCTGCTTCTGATCTGTTTATAAATTGAACTAAGCTTCTATAAACAGAAGTAGTAACATATTTTGAGCTCAAGTCTAAAGTTAACCTTATTTGCTTATCAAATACCACAAATTGAATAGAATGGTGACAGTGCACACTAGAACCTTCAGAAATGCAGATGTATATTGACTGACTGATGAAAACACATTAATCACTTAAGCTTTAAAAAACAACTTTCTTTGAAAGTGACAAACAATCATTTCTTCCTAAATCATGCATCAAGAAATAGAAAAATACTTTTTAAAACATTTCCAGATAAATCAGTTACAAATATCCATTACTGTAATTGTTCTACAGACACCAAGTTTTCTTGGTAATGCAGCATCAAGTAAATATCAAGATTTTTAAGAGACTAAATGCTGGATTTCAAGATTCTACATAATGACTGCCATTGAGAGTGAGGCTAACGGAGTACAGAGTGTCAATCTACCAGTCTCCTTTAATAAAATTTGACCAGTTGGCTACCTTCATCCCATTTTGACTGAGGAAAGGCACTGGAAAAAGAAGCTGGCAGTTGTGTAGAGGAAAGGGATCCACATTACTACTCTCCTGTGGGTAGCTGCTTGACCTTGGTTGTTAGCTGTAAGTGATCTAATGCCAAGGTATGTCAGCCAGAAAAATCACCAGACTTGTGGCTTGTAACTACTATGCACAGCATGTACTGTTTGTCCAATAATTAAAAGAACGAGAACAGATGATACTGGAAAGGAGGAAGGAGAAAAGAGAGACTTAGGCACATCAGCTGGGAACTGAAAGTGTTTCAAGAAAGAAGAAAGCAACATATAAGGTTATTCTCGCAAAACAGTAAGTGAAGATACAGATGCAAGTCTGTAGAAAAATTCAATTCTGACACCTTTGCTATTCAAACAACAAGCTGGGGAAAAAACCCCACATTTTCAGGATAAGCACAGAAAGTAGTGATTGTTCTAAGGATACTGTCCACTGTACACTTAAGTAATCAAAGATTATGACAGGTAACAACGAAAGTGTTCACAGATGGATCAAGTAATACAGATATTCACAGCTTGAAAACAAATAGCTTGCAGTTCACTCAAATCAAGGCAATCTTGAAGAGATTTTTATATATATCTATATGTATACACATATAGTTACATATATGAACAACAGGTATCTGATGCATAGTTCTAAAAGTCTTTTGAAAGCTAGAGTAATTACAAATCTAAAAATGAATGCTTGTCAAAAATTAACAGAATACTGATTACTGTACATGCACAGGACGAACTGTGGACAACTAATAAAAATTCAAATAATTTGAATAATTCAACACTAATAATTACATAAAAAAACAGACCAGTAAAGATCAAAGGTTGGTCAGTCAGTTCTCATGGACTGCAGTTTGAGCAATATGCCTGAACAGAAGAAACATCAATGACAATTCTGGTCTTTATTAATGTTTGTGGATGCAAATGCCAAGGACCTACAACTCATAGAAGAAACAGATCCTGAAGAAGAGCCAATATATTAAGACACATGATGGAAACCGCTTAGAAACTGACAGTCAATTTTGTAGTGAATGATTACACCATTTTATAGGTAATATGGTCTGACTTTCAAACATACAAAATTTACTGTTTCAAATAGTTCCAATCTCTACATACTCTGAAATGGCGGGGAGGGGAAAGAGGAGGTGGACCACGAGAAGCAATTTCAGCTTTTCAAAAGCCCAAACTTTAAAATAAAAAGTGGTCTCTGTTACCCCCGTATTCCCATTTCTAAGGATGGCAAGTAGTACAGACACCACAAGAGAGGTAGTATGCACTGATCAAGTTCTGTTTTCATTATTAACCAGTGCTAGATACCTTCCTTTAATTATACTGGAATGAGGCAGCTTCCTCTCTAGGTGTCACTATTTTTCATAGAATCATAAAATGGTTTAGCTGGAAGGGACTTTAAAGACCATCTAGTTCCAACCCCTCTGCCATGGCCAGGGACACCTTCCACTAGATCAGGTTACTCAAAGCCCCATCCAGCCTGAACTTGAACATTCCAGGGATGGGGCATCCACAGCTTCTCTAGGCAACCTGTTCCAGTGCCTCACCACCCTCACAGGGAAGAATTCCTTTCTAATATCTCATCTAAATCTTCCCTCTTCCAGTTCAAAGCTATTGCCCCTTGTCCTATCACTACATACCCTTGAAAAAAGTCCCTCTCCATCTTTCCTGTAGGCCCCTTTCAGGTATTGGAAGGCTACTCTAAGGTCTCCCCAGAGCCTTCTCTAGACTCTCAACCCCAACTCTCTCAGCCTGTCTTCCTAGGAGAGGTGCTGCCCTCTTCGTGGCCTCCTCTGGACTCACTC